>NW_027070440.1:0-116411 GCF_002906115.3 Quercus suber
CAACCTCACTCACAGAAGGTTCAGAAGAAGATGAAGGAACAAAGTTCGTGGAATGCGGAGTAGACACAGAGATGCTTTCAACATATCCTATCTCAGATTTATCAAAATGATACTTTTGAACATTCAGCATGTGATCAAGTTTAGAACTAGCAGTTCTAGCAATAGATAAATCATGTTCTAAAGTTTTAACTTTATCAAGTAAAAGCATGTTCTCAGATTTCACATGGTTCAAAAGATCATTAGCATCAAATAATTTAACAAACAAATTTTTCTTTTTAAGCTCAAGATAATCAATTTTCTTCAGGCCAAGTTCAACATTCATGGCATCCTTTACAGCAACTTTGCAAAATTTATTATAGGCCTCTTGAAGATCTGCATCCTCAGAGAGTTCCCCATCAAAAGGGTTCTCCTCAACAGATATGCTTTCATTGACTATTGCAGTAGCAGTGAAAGCAATGAAGTTTCCATCCTCGTCACATTCAGACTCATCATCAGAAACCTCATTATCACTAAGGGTTACAGCCATAGCTTTACCCTTATTTCTCAAGAATGTAGGACATTCAGATTTAACATGACCATACCCTTGACAACCAAAACACTGAGCACTCAAAGAATTGTTTGAAGATTGACCTACTTTTTCTCTAGGTTTTTCAAAGTTATTAACCTTAGTGGGATCATTCTTTCTAAAGTTTCTAGGTTCAGCAGTGTTTGTACCTCTTGCCTTTCTATTTGTATTTCTCAGAAAGTTTCTAAAATTCTTGGCAAGGTAAGCTATTTCTGTAGCAGAGAGCTCATCATCAAATCTACTAGCCTCAACATCATCAACAGACTTAAGAGCCATTGATTTGGATTTGTTTGTTTTGGGTAAGTCAGACTCATAGGACTAAAGAGATCCTACAAGCTCATCAACAGGGATGGAGTTCACATCCTTGCTCTCAGTAATGGCAGTCATTTTGGGTCTAAAGTTTTCAGTTAATGATCTAAGTATCTTCCTAACAATTTTAGGTTGATCATAGATTTCACCCAAATTAAAAGCAAAACTAACAATATCATTCAGTTTGGCATAAAATTCATCAAATGATTCATCATCAGATATCCTAATGCTCTCAAACCTAGAAGTTAATAACAGCAGTTTGTCTATCTTAACTGCCTTTGTGCCTTCATGCACAGTTTGGAGGATTTTTCAAGCAGTATGAGCAACCTCAACATTAGAGATCCTCTTAAATTCCTCCATAGAAACAGCATTGAAGATGGCATTCATAACTTTGCTATTGAAGCCTGTTGCTTCTTTTTCAAAAGTTTGCCACTCACTCACAGGAGTAGTGGGCTTTTGCCATCCATACTTAATGGAATTCCAAACTCTCTCATCAATGGATTTCAGGAATGCTTTCATCCTTACTTTCCAATAAGCATAGTTATTCCCATCAAAGTGAGGAGGAACAACAAGAGAGTGTCCATGCTCCATGACAATAGGGGTCAAGGATTAGCTCAGAGATAAAAACAATATCAAACTAAAAAGCAACCTGGCTCTGATATCACTTGATGGAAAATTTAGACCCCTTAAAACACAACCAGATTGAGTAGCCTAGTTAATTAGCCAAGTTGTTATTTAGTCAAATTAAGCAATTCTAGGTTAAAATAATCAAACAATCATATCAAGAATATATAGCAGCGGAATAATAAATAACACAAGATATGATCATCCAGGAAAACCAAACCGGTAAAAAACCTGGGGAGGATTTTACCCACCGATCCTCAAGGCAAAACTGAATTCACTATGAAAGAATCGAAATTCATACAAAATGACTTACAAGCTCCCTACTCGACTTCCTAATGCTACCTACCAGTAGAACTTACTGACACGACCCCATGCAAGCTCCGAATCCATGGACTCCTTCTTTCTTGAATTCTTCAATCAGCTACAAGCACCCACACTTGATATTCTTTAAGCTTCAATGGTAGCAACTAAGTTGATCATCAAGATGTTGAAGTAATCTCAATCTTGAAAACCCTAAGCTTTGTGTAAAGGAAAGCTCATCTAGATCTCACAAGAGATTTACACAAAACAGCAATGTATGAGCAATAATACAACTAGAGCAACTCTAAAAACGTGGCTAGGGTTTTGCCTTATATACCTAGGGCAAAAACATAAAACCCTAAACGTTTAATGAGTTAGGGCTGAGTTGGAAAACTACAGAAAAACGCAATCTGATCGATTTTCGATCGATCGAATCTATTCCTCAATCGATCGAGCCAGACCGAAATGCCCCAATGCATCTACAGTCTCTTGATTCCAACTTTACAATAATTAAACAACTTTGAGCACACTTTAACAAGACTAAACAGATTGTTTTGATCATGGTTTTCCAATATTACAAATTAGAATTCTAAATACATAAATTCCTAAACCTTTAGAACCTAATAGAATATAATTGAATAATCTAATGTATTGTACTTAAGGAATTGCACCAAAATTTTATTCAATAAATGTTACGTAAGAGATATGAAAAATATTTATTGAAAATTTTAAATAAACATTAAACAAAAACAAAAACAAAACAAAATGAATTCCTTAAAATTTTTAGGATTGGATGATGGGTGTCTTATCTCCATCTTGTCCCCTTCTAGGTGGGGGAACCCAAGCATGACAAGTTGGAGACTACTTTATTTTAGCTTTGATGAGAGAGAAAAGTGTTCTAGGGAATACAAAATTATTATCGAAAAATTTTGAAAAAAGAAAAAAAAAAAACATATAGCATTATACTTGTAACAAATTGAAAATTGCAAGCAAAAGACATTGTTTAATTCACTTATATATCTCACCATTTTATTTCCGAGAGAGAGAGAGAGAGAGAGGAAAAATTGACCAAAGAGGCAAAAACTCATTTACTCTTGTAGATTAAAAGCATGAATTGTCGATAATTTTGTATGCAATACTTGGACTTGCTTGATTAAGTTGGGCCAAACACACGTGAGTTGGTAGAGTTGTGTTAGTGCCTCTCAAAATGATAGTTTGACTAATGATACATTTTGCCCTAAATCAAGGGCTTTACATGGATTCATCACCACTTAAAAAAAACTACATAAAAGTGCCTCTTTTTATTGATTGAAATTTGTACATTGATTTGAATATAACTAGGGTTTTATATGACCTTTATCCTAGATATAATCTAAGAAAAACTACATGGCTTTGGTTTTAGTTAAAATTTGAAAATTGAAAAGTACATAGAAAAGTATTGATTTAAGTCCAAAGGCTAAGCTTTAAGGTGGGGAAGGGGTTAGGCACCCACCTTATTTAGTGAAACCAATTTTCTAAATTATGGTAATCAGTAGTTATGTTACGTCATCCAAGCAAACAACATGTTATAGACATCCAAGAGCATTTATTCAAAATTGAAATAAGTGCTTGTTTTTGCGTGGTGAAAGATCCTAATTTTATCATATGATCACATCATTCAGATTAGGAGTTAAGAACATGAGGGTTGTGCGTGATTGGTATAAACCACAATCTAAGCATGTGGTCATATTATTTGAATAAAAAAAATATAGTGATTATGCGTGTGCCATGTGATGAAGCTAGAAACATGTTTAGCATCAAAATTAGTAGAATTTGTTAGGTTTTAAGACTTTAGGAAACTAATGTATTAAAACTTCAATTTGTATATGTTGGCAAACCATGATCAAAACATTTAGTCTAGGTTTAGACTTGCTCAAAGTTTGGTTTAAATTAAGTTTGGAGTCGAGTAATTACAGGAAATTACTATTCAATTTTCACAAGGCTCAATCAATCGAAAATTAGATTTGATCGATTGAAAGTCGTCGATCAGCAAAAATCAACAAACATTAAAAGGCCATAACTTATTAGTTTGAAGCCCAAATTGCGATCCGTTTTTTCCAGTATTTAAAAGACGTCATAAGCTAACCCTAAGAAGGATTTTCAAGGCTTTTTAGAGAGAGATTAGAGTGCAGCTTGTGCCTCTTTGTTTTTTGTCGAGTTATGTGTTGAATTTGTTGTGAGATCTAAAAGATGTTTACCTTCATACACACACATAGAGCTATCAAAATCAAGATTTGCATCAAGATCTTGATGGTGGTTTCAGTTGCTACATAAAGAACTTTCAAGAAGATCTAAAACTTTTCAGTAAAGTCTCAAAGTCACAAGTCAGAGAACTTGTGGTTGCTGCAGATCAAGGAAATAAATAGTTTGTGGACTCAGAGCTATCATGGGGTCATGGTAGTAAGTTTTCTACTCGAGGTAGCAATAGAGTGTTAGTGGTCTAAGTTCTATTAAACAAACTTCAATTTTTGCATAGAGAATTTATTTTTTACCTTGAGGATAGCTAGATTTAATCCTTCCTAGGTTTTTTACCGATTTGGTTTCCCTAGGTGATCATATCATTGTATTCTTTATTTTTCGTTGTTTTACATGGTATGACTTTATTGTTTTAACCTAGATTTGCATAATTTATCTAAGTAATCACTTGGCTAAATAACTAAGTTAAAAAATTTTTATTTTAAGGGGTCTAAAAACAAACAAAATCCAAGGATCTAGCATAACATATATGCATAATATATCATAAATATTAAAAAAATCATATTTTTTTAAAAAAAATGCATACATAGATCCTAATTTCTAGCATATTATTGAAGAAAACAAGTTAGAAAGTCATACCTGCATGCAAAGCACAGCAAAGAAGGGGAAAGATTCCTCTTAGAGATTGTCAAGGAGTGAAGAAACGAGTTACAAAGCCACAAATCCAATACCAAAAGGATCGATGTTTGTCCTATGGTGATTAAATTAGGAGGATGAACCACAAGGTTCTTTTCTTTGTTACTTCCTCTAAAACCCTAAAAGAGAATCAAGGTACTCCTATAGAAATTTGGAGGAGTGAGGTAACAAGTATCAAGTTGTGAACTCAAGACCTAGATGACTGGTATTTACCCTTCTAGTTATTCGAGACCAAGAGGAGCAATGCACTAAAGTATATTTTCTTGTTACTTCCTTAAGAGCTCTAAGATTTTGTCACGGATTGCCAAAGGGGAGATTGTTAGGACATATGTGTTTTCACTTGTTAAGAACATATGTCACTTATTTATGTAAATTGGCTAATCCTTTTGACAAAAGCATCTACTTGTAATTGGGTAGTTCTAGGTTTTTTAATACTTCAAAAACAAAGTTTCAAGATCAAGTGTTGAAGTCATCAAGTCTGTCCAAGAAAAATCAAGCTGAAGTGCAAATTCATTAAACTCGACACCTGCTCGATAGCTACCTCACACCGCTATCTGTCGAGATTTATAAAATCAGATTTTCTGATCTGATTTCCTTGGGATCGTGAATATGCTTTTGGGCATTCTTTTCTCCAAACCTTAAAATATAAAAGGATTGTTTTAAGAGCCGTCAAGTTGTAACAAGTTGCAAAAGATTGAGCAATCTCTGTTCAAGCAAATTTGATCAAAGAGAAGTTCTTGACTTAGTTATCTTTCTAAGAAGTTACTGTGTATTTACACCAAAGGGTTTTGTGACCAAGATCTTCCTGTCTTCATCGTGTAGATGAACTGAAGAACTTTGCAGCCAACCTCTCTTCTTAGTTGGTGTTTTGAAGTCGTTACTGGAATCGCGCATTGGTTAGTCACGTACTTGGGAGCCGTGCATCAAAGGTGGAAATTGTCACTACAGATCAAGTCCAATTGGGTATTGGGGTAAGGGTTCAATGTAGGTTGGTAAAGTACTTGGGTTCCTTTACTTGTAACGCTTGATTTGATAATAGTGGAGTTTGGGAGTGGTGACTTGAAAATCACCCGGTGGATTTTTGCGCAAGGTTTTTCCCCATTCGTAAACAAATCACGTGTCATTAATTTCCGCTCATATTTAGTTTTTGGTAATTTGTTTGTGCTTCACGCAATTGCATGATAAATTGATTAATTAATAACTTGGTTAAGTAATTAATTGGTTTAATCACAAGGGGTATTCAGATTGTGGCCTATCAAAATATATTAGAAAAAATTAATTCCAAAAAAGTTAATTAATAAAAAATTTAATTTATTAACTAAACACTCGATTAACATATAAAATATAATGTAAATATAAGTTATAATTTGTTTTATTCATACTTGGTTTAATATATTTTTTCGTGCTTAATGCATTAGTATAATCATTGTTATGCCTAAACTACTCCATAATTTAGGTTCAATATAAATATATATTTTAAAAAAGTAATCTATATATATATATATATATATGACTGAGTTCAAGTTATACCTAGTGTAACTTTAAGTAATATTACACCACTTAATATTTTTTAACTGGATACAAAATTTTGAAAAATCTACCGCTTGATTATATTATCTTCATATATTCTCTATACTTGCAAAATTTTAAGGTGATCAAAGATTAATAGTCATGTCATCAATCAATTGTTTAAATTCAAGTTTTTGTAATTTAAAATAATGCATAAAAGATGAGTTTGTAGATTAAATGATAAATAACATCCAATTGACATGAATGTTAAGAACATATAGAATATGTAATTCAACGACAGGATTTTCAAAATATAAATTCTATAACAAGTTATTGCGTGGTGTAACATTACTTAGAGTTACACTTAGTGTAACTCGAATCAATGTTACACCACTCAATATTTTTTTAATTGAATGCGAATTTTGACAAATCCACCATTAGATTACATTATCTTCATATATTCTCCATGCTTGCAAAATTTTAAAGTGATCAAAGATTAATAGCCATATCTTCAATCAATTTTTTAAATTTAAGTTTTTGTAGTTAAAAATAATGCATAAAAGATGGGTTTATGGATCAAATGGTAAATTACATTCAATTGACATGAAAATTGGCATGACTGTTAAAAACATACAGAAAATGTAATTCAACAGTAGGATTTTCAAAATATGAATTCTATAACAAATTATTAGATGGTGTAACATTATTTAGAATTACACTAAGTGTAACTTGAACTCCACCATATATATATATATATATATAATATGATGTTTTTGTATAATCTTTTAGACACTCTATTTTCTATTTGCATTTAATGTCATCAAGGGGACAAATGGTAATTTCATGCCTCATGGGATAAAAATGTAATTTTGACCACTTTATTTCCAATTTCTTCAGATAAGATAAATCTTGAAGTCATAACAATCAAAATAATATGTCACAGGCCTCAAGCAGGCCACCAAATTAAAAGATATTACCAAATCAAGTTTTAACAGTTAATATACATCCATGTGATTGAGTTTGATCACGTGTGATTATGAACAATTTATTTTGATTGGCCCCATGTGGATTTAAATTAAAATCAATAACATTTCTTGATCCTATTGGTCAAGACTAAAATAGTGGTGGGATTGGATGCACTTTATTAATTCGGTTGTTGAAGTATCAATGATCCTTTACTTTTTGGTAAAATTTCTCTTTTTAAAGGGTTGATTTAATCATAATTTGGGCTTATTAATTTTGAAATAATGTTATTTGGGGATAATTAATGTTAAATATGAGTTCATTGTAAAGTTGACATCTGAAGCTTCAATTTGAACACAAGAATGAAGTAATTCTAATAAGATATATGTGAGATATGTTTCTTTTTAAGTTGGCCCTACTAGCTAAATTTGGGAAGAATTTGGATTTTCAACCCTCTACTTGCACTCTACTCCCACCACCTAAGAAATTAATGCACCAATGTAAACACTTAATTAAATGCCTCCCTCATCTAGAATACTCTTTCCCTCCCCCCCCCCCCCAACAAACACCACCCCACTATAAAAAGGGGTGGAATGATCATTCCAAAGTTGCCCACTCCCTTAGAGCTCTTAAGGAAGTAACAAGAAAATATACTTTAGTGCATTGCTCCTCTTGGTCTCGAATAACTAGAAGGGTAAATACCAGTCATCTAGGTCTTGAGTTCACAACTTGATACTTGTTACCTCACTCCTCCAAATTTCTATAGGAGTACCTTGATTCTCTTTTAGGGTTTTAGAGGAAGTAACAAAGAAAAGAACCTTGTGGTTCATCCTCCTAATTTAATCACCATAGGACAAACATCGATCCTTTTGGTATTGGATTTGTGGCTTTGTAACTCGTTTCTTCACTCCTTGACAATCTCTAAGAGGAATCTTTCCCCTTCTTTGCTGTGCTTTGCATGCAGGTATGACTTTCTAACTTGTTTTCTTCAATAATATGCTAGAAATTAGGATCTATGTATGCATTTTTTTTAAAAAAATATGATTTTTTTAATATTTATGATATATTATGCATATATGTTATGCTAGATCCTTGGATTTTGTTTGTTTTTAGAACCCTTAAAATAAAAATTTTTTAACTTAGTTATTTAGCCAAGTGATTACTTAGATAAATTATGCAAATCTAGGTTAAAACAATAAAGTCATACCATGTAAAACAACGAAAAATAAAGAATACAATGATATGATCACCTAGGGAAACCAAATCGGTAAAAAACCTAGGAAGGATTAAATCTAGCTATCCTCAAGGTAAAAAATAAATTCTCTATGCAAAAATTGAAGTTTGTTTAATAGAACTTAGACCACTAACACTCTATTGCTACCTCGAGTAGAAAACTTACTACCATGACCCCATGATAGCTCTGAGTCCACAAACTATTTATTTCCTTGATCTGCAGCAACCACAAGTTCTCTGACTTGTGACTTTGAGACTTTACTCAAAAGTTTTAGATCTTCTTGAAAGTTCTTTATGTAGCAACTGAAACCACCATCAAGATCTTGATGCAAATCTTGATTTTGATAGCTCTATGTGTGTGTATGAAGGTAAACATCTTTTAGATCTCACAACAAATTCAACACATAACTCGACAAAAAACAAAGAGGCACAAGCTGCACTCTAATCTCTCTCTAAAAAGCCTTGAAAATCCTTCTTAGGGTTAGCTTATGACGTCTTTTAAATACTGGAAAAAACGGATCGCAATTTGGGCTTCAAACTAATAAGTTATGGCCTTTTAATGTTTGTTGATTTTTGCTGATCGACGACTTTCAATCGATCAAATCTAATTTTCGATTGATTGAGCCTTGTGAAAATTGAATAGTAATTTCCTGTAATTACTCGACTCCAAACTTAATTTAAACCAAACTTTGAGCAAGTCTAAACCTAGACTAAATGTTTTGATCATGGTTTGCCAACATATACAAATTGAAGTTTTAATACATTAGTTTCCTAAAGTCTTAAAACCTAACAAATTCTACTAATTTTGATGCTAAACATGTTTCTAGCTTCATCACATGGCACACGCATAATCACTATATTTTTTTTATTCAAATAATATGACCACATGCTTAGATTGTGGTTTATACCAATCACGCACAACCCTCATGTTCTTAACTCCTAATCTGAATGATGTGATCATATGATAAAATTAGGATCTTTCACCACGCAAAAACAAGCACTTATTTCAATTTTGAATAAATGCTCTTGGATGTCTATAACATGTTGTTTGCTTGGATGACGTAACATAACTACTGATTACCATAATTTAGAAAATTGGTTTCACTAAATAAGGTGGGTGCCTAACCCCTTCCCCACCTTAAAGCTTAGCCTTTGGACTTAAATCAATACTTTTCTATGTACTTTTCAATTTTCAAATTTTAACTAAAACCAAAGCCATGTAGTTTTTCTTAGATTATATCTAGGATAAAGGTCATATAAAACCCTAGTTATATTCAAATCAATGTACAAATTTCAATCAATAAAAAGAGGCACTTTTATGTAGTTTTTTTTAAGTGGTGATGAATCCATGTAAAGCCCTTGATTTAGGGCAAAATGTATCATTAGTCAAACTATCATTTTGAGAGGCACTAACACAACTCTACCAACTCACGTGTGTTTGGCCCAACTTAATCAAGCAAGTCCAAGTATTGCATACAAAATTATCGACAATTCATGCTTTTAATCTACAAGAGTAAATGAGTTTTTGCCTCTTTGGTCAATTTTTCCTCTCTCTCTCTCTCTCTCTCGGAAATAAAATGGTGAGATATATAAGTGAATTAAACAATGTCTTTTGCTTGCAATTTTCAATTTGTTACAAGTATAATGCTATATGTTTTTTTTTTTTCTTTTTTCAAAATTTTTCGATAATAATTTTGTATTCCCTAGAACACTTTTCTCTCTCATCAAAGCTAAAATAAAGTAGTCTCCAACTTGTCATGCTTGGGTTCCCCCACCTAGAAGGGGACAAGATGGAGATAAGACACCCATCATCCAATCCTAAAAATTTTAAGGAATTCATTTTGTTTTGTTTTTGTTTTTGTTTAATGTTTATTTAAAATTTTCAATAAATATTTTTCATATCTCTTACGTAACATTTATTGAATAAAATTTTGGTGCAATTCCTTAAGTACAATACATTAGATTATTCAATTATATTCTATTAGGTTCTAAAGGTTTAGGAATTTATGTATTTAGAATTCTAATTTGTAATATTGGAAAACCATGATCAAAACAATCTGTTTAGTCTTGTTAAAGTGTGCTCAAAGTTGTTTAATTATTGTAAAGTTGGAATCAAGAGACTGTAGATGCATTGGGGCATTTCGGTCTGGCTCGATCGATTGAAGAATAGATTCGATCGATCGAAAATCGATCAGATTGCATTTTTCTGTAGTTTTCCAACTCAGCCCTAACTCATTAAACGTTTAGGGTTTTATGTTTTTGCCCTAGGTATATAAGGCAAAACCCTAGCCACGTTTTTAGAGTTGCTCTAGTTGTATTATTGCTCATACATTGCTGTTTTATATAAATCTCTTGNAATTTACAATCCTAGGAAATGAGTCAACTCTCCAATCATACTCATCTCGAACTCGGCTTGCATGAGTTTTGAGAAGCCATGAGCAAGTTCATCCTTAGTCGACCCAAAGATGATATCATCAACGTAGACTTGAGTAACCATCAACTCACCATCTTCCTTTTTAATGAAGAGAGTTTGATCAGCCTTTCCTCTTGTGAACCCATGTGACACCAAATATTGCGTGAGTCTATCATACCAGGCTCTAAAAGCTTGCTTCAACCCATAAAGTGTCTTTTTAAGGTACAACACATGATCTGGAAAGTGTGGATCAATGAATCCTTTTGGTTGAGCCACATAGACATCCTCTTTGAGTAACCCATTTAAGAAGGCAGCCTTTACATCCATCTGATAGAGTTTGAAATTTAGCTGACATGCTAGGGCAAGCAGAATTCTGATTGACTCCATTCAGGCAACTGGGGCAAATGTTTCATCATAGTCTACTCCTTCCATTTGCGAGTATCCTTGAGCCACAAGTCGAGCCTTGTTGCGAATCACGTTGCCTTCTTCATCAGTCTTGTTGCGGAATATCCACTTTGTACCGATGATGTGCTCACCTTCTGGTCTAGGTACTAGAGTCCAAACATCATTCCTATGAAATTGAAGTAGTTCATCATGCATTGCTTCGACCTAACTTTCATCTTGTAATGCTTCCTCAACTTTCTTGGGTTCAACCTATGACAAATAACAAGAATAAGACACAAAGTTAGTAACACATTTATTAACCGTACGTTTCCTTAATGTGAGTTCATTCTTGTTTCCCACAATAACTTCAGGAGGATGATTTAATTTGATTCTAGAGGAGGGTCCTTTTTCTTCATGAGACTCAGAATCTGGTGAAGTGGGAGTATCCGTAGAGTCTTCCATAATACTAGGAGTACTTGGGGACACAGGTTCTGGTTCAACAATATCTTGAACTTCTCTAGGCTCAGGAGGAAGAATTTCTTTAGAGAGTTCCTCAATGCCTTTCTCAGAACTGAAATCTGAAGACTCATCAATGACGACATTTATTGTTTCCATTGAGAATAGCACCATGAAGTCTTGATCACATATCTGACTTATGCTCAATAGGTTCACCCTTAGACCTTTTACATAAAGAACATTTGCAATGTCTGGCAGTCCTGGTAGAGATATGATTCCTTTCTCTTTTATTTGTGACTTGCTTCCATCACCAAAAGTCACATTACCACATTTCTTAGGCTTAAGGATCTTGAAGAGAGATCGGTCTCCAGTCATGTTTCTTGAGCAACCACTATCAAGATACCATAGACATGTATCCATTACTTTGAATGCAGACTTCATCATGAAACACACTTCATGCTTGGATGACAAATCAGAAGGAATGGTTCTTTCACTCAACTGCCTTTGATGAGCTAAGCCTTTAACTTTTACTCTTCTCAGACGAACTCCTTTGCACATTTTCATTATGAGATAGTTTAGTTTCTTCTTAGCCAAACTGAGATCCTTTCCAATAGTCATTATAAAAGAATTCAAATAACTTTTAGACTTGTATTTTCTAAGACACTCAAACAAATAGTGATTAGAAAAACAAGATGTATTTGAAAACAAGGATCTCTTTAAGCCGATTATAGCCATGACAACAGGGGTCAATGGATCAACACAGCAAACATTAAACCTAATCAGAGCGTGCCTGCTCTGATACCACTTGATAGGCCACAATCTGAATAACCCCTTGTGATTAAACCAATTAATTACTTAGCCAAGTTATTAATTAATCAATTTATCATGCAATTGCGTGGAAGCACAAACAAATCACCAAAAGCTAAATATGTAGCGAAAATTAAATGACACAGTGATTTGTTTACGAATGGGGAAAAACATTGCGGCAAAAATCCCACCGGGTGATTTTCAAGTCACCACTCCCGAAACTCCACTATTATCAAATCAAGCAGTTACAAGTAAAGGAACCCCAAGTATCTTACCAACCTACAATTGAACCCTTACCCCAATACCTAATTGGACTTGATCTGTAGTGACAATTTCCACCTTTGATGCACGGCTCCTAAGTACGTGACTAACCAATGCGCAGATTCCAGTATGCGACTTCAAAACACCAACTAAGGAAGAGAGGTTGGCTGCAAAGTTCTTCAGTTCATCCTACACTATGAAGACCAGGAAGATGCTTGGTCACAAAACCCTTTGGTGCAAATACATAGTAACTTCTTTAGATAAGATAAACTAGGTCAAGAACTTCGTCTTTGATCATAATTTGCTTGAACAGAGATTGCTCAATACTTTTGCAACTTGTATACAACTTGACGGCTCTTAAAACAATCATTTTATATATTTAAGGTTTGGAGAAAAGAATGCCCAAAAGCATATTCACTGATCTCAAGAAAATCAGATCAGAAAATCTGATTTTATAAATCTCGACAGATAGCGGGTGTTAAGGTAGCTATCGAGCAGGTGTCGAGTTTTAATGAATTTGCACTTCAGCTTGATTTTTCTTGGACAGACTTGATGACTTCAACACTTGATCTTGAAACCTTGTTTTTTGAAGTATTAAAAATATCTAGAACTACCTAATTACAAGTAGAGTGCATTTTGTCAAAAGGATTAGCCAATTTACATAAATAAGTGACATATGTTCTTAACAAGTGAAAACACATATGTCCTAACATATTTTATCTTAATCTTGCCTACCAAACCAAAATCTCTATTTAATCACTACCTTAACATGTAAGTTAATATTTGATATAACTCAAATGTACCTCTTACATCACCAATCATCAATTGATAAAAAAAAAAACCTCAATGGAAATTGAATTTAGCAGCAACTGTTTTGGTTGCCATCATACACAATATGTAAGCTTTACCGTTAACATCACGGTAGTCATGCATAGGTAGACCACCACAGAGAATTTTGTATATTTTTTCCATTAGTTTCTATATAAAAAAAAAAAAAAAATTATTCTTTGCTTTATAGGAATAAAAAAAAAAAAAAAATTATATTTACCCTTTAAGTATGACATTTCTTTACCACGTATAATTGTTTTCCCCATATTTCCTTAGTATGAATACTACACAAATGTCCATAGTCATACTATTTCAAGAGTATTCAAAAATATTTCTCAACGCCAAGAACTTGGTATCTCAACTAGCACATCATAGTATTTTCAACAAAAACATCTCAAATTTAAACTCATCTTTTGCATTGTAACTAAAAAAAAAAATACCTTCAACATTACCTTTAGGAATGGTTTTTGGACATAGAATCGGTATTACAGAGCTCTCAACTTGGCTTGCCAATTTTTAAAATGAAAATAAAATTTTTTTCTACTCTTAATAAAATATTGTTCAGTTTATATTTAATAGTACAAATACTTGTGGTTTCAAGCGTCTTGGATCCAAGGTGTAATCTAGATCTAGTCATGCACAAATTGCACTACCTTGCAACACAATGATACATAAAAGCCATCATAAGAAACCACTTTATTTGATAATAATTATTCAAATGACATTACAATAAGGAAAACCAAACGAATTTTATTCAAACTTTATAGTGGTTCACCATCACTATTTCATAGATTTTCCAGAATTCTAGTTTGGTGCGAATGCTTTTTGATGATATTCAACTACATTCTTGTCTAGTTGGAAGGCCTTGATGAGAACATTAGGATTGATGGGAGGAACAAATCCAAAGACCACATTTGCTTTGGTGGTCACCCTAGGATTTTGGATATTGAGACCAGTAAAGGCAAGAGCAACAGTCTCCTCTATGTTGAATTGGAAGTGAATGAGACCAATTGGGAATACAAAGACATCTCCCTTGTTTAGAACTTTGGTGAAGAGGTTGTTTGGGTTTGATGTGATAAATCCAACTAAGAGTGTACCCTCAATGACTATCAAAAGCTCAGTGTCATGAGTGTGAGGAGGATTCAGGCCATATGGTGCAAAGTCAAGCCGAGCCAAAGATATACCTAGAGTGTTGAGACTTGCTAATTTATCGACGTTCACAAGAGTGACATTTGATCCGACTTTGTTTTCAGTGTTTCCGGGAATATTAAGTCTAGAGAAGAAAAATTATTCGCTGAGACCATTGTAGGGTCCTTGCAAAATTTTCCATTCACAAATACTACACAAAGAAAGAAAAGTTTTTTATTGTCGCAAATAAGACAGTTTCCATAACAATGGACAGCAACAATGTCATGTAGGGGGGGGGGGCTTCGGGCATAATTTCATTAATGTAAAAAGTTATAATAAATTTGAAAGAACTTACTACTTGTGCTAATAATAATGAGAGTGTGATTTATACATACCACCAGACTTGATGTCATTAATTGCGACACAGAAGTCTTGCAAAGGGCTAGGGTTATAGGCAGAAGCAATGGAGGATGCCAAGGCCAAAATGGCCACAGTCACATGGAAAGAAACACCTTTCATCATATTTGAGGAGGTTATCTAACAATATGGAAATGTCTATCTATAGAAAGCAGTGAGAGAAGCTGTCTATGTTTTTTGCAAAAACTTGGTAATTGTTTAACCCTTTGTCACATTTATTTTATTTAATTAGGTAAATCAATTTTCTTTAACCACTATTTGTCGGAAAGTTTTAAAACCCAATGAAATTGGACCCTTCAATGGCATTGTGTAGATTTAATGCTACTTTTTTTACTTTGGCCAAAATCAATCAATAAAACAATAATCGTTACTGAAATGTTCTAACCAAGTGGGACCTCTTCGACTTGCAATTGCAACATAACCTAAGTGACCAACAATAATCATTACTAAAATGGCATTATATATGTTAGGACATATGTGGTTCATATGTTAGGAACATATGTTATTATTTTGTGTAATTAGCTAATATTTTGACAAAACGCATTTTACTTGTAATTGGGTAGATCTAGGATGTGTTTGATACTTCAAAAAACCTTATTTCATGTTTAAGTGTTAAAGCCATGCAAGTCTGTCCAAGAATCAAGTCAAAAAGTGTTGTTCATTAAAACTCGACAGCTACCTCGATAACTCGTATCTATTAAGCCTAGACATATATAAGGATTATTTTAAGAGCCGTCAAAGGTGACACAAGTTGCACAAGTGTTGAGCAAATTTTTATTAAAGCAAATTGTGACCGGAGATAGAATTTGCCCCCTAGTTCATCTTTCTTGTGAAGAAGTTGCTGTGTTTTGTGCACCGTAGGGTTTTGTGACCAAGGAGCTTCTCAATTTTCATCACGCGATGAACTGAAGAACTTTGCAGCCAACAACCTTCTCTAGTTGGTGATTGAAGTCACGTACTAGGATTTGCGCAATTGGTTAATCATGTACTGGGAGCTATGCATTACAAGGAGAGATTGTCACTATAAAATAAGTCCAATTAAGTATTGGGGTAAAGGTTTAACTGTAGGATGGTATAAAGTACTGGGATTCCTTTACTTGTAACCGCTTATTGTGATAATAATGGATTCTTGGAAGTGGTGACCTTAAAATCACCCGATGGGTTTTTTGTATTGTAAGTTTTCCTCATTCTTAAACAAATCACCATGTAAATTTATTTTCCGCTATATGTTTAGTTATTTGATGATTTGTTTGTGCTACCACACACTTTGCAAGTTAATTTGATTAATTAATAAACTTGGCTAATTAATCAATTAATTCATCATAAAGGGTCAATACATTTTTGGCCTATTAAGTGGTATCATAGCAGGCACACTCTGATTAGGTTTTAATCTTTACTTTGTGATCCATTGACCCCTGTTGTCACGGCTGCAGCAATCGGCTTGAAAAGATTTGTGTTTTCAAATACATATTGTTTTTCTAATCTCTACTTGTTTGAGTGTATCAAAAAATGCAAGTCTAAAAGTTATTTAAATTCTACTATGATGACTATTGGAAAAGATCTTAGTTTGACAAAGAAGAAACTAAACTGTCTCTTAATGAAAATGTGCAAAGGAGTTTGTCTGAAAAGAGTGAAGGTTAAATGTTTAGCTCATAAAAGGCAGATGAGAGAAAACACCATTCCCACTGATCTGTCATCTAAGCACATAGTGTACTTCATGATGAATTCTGTATTTAAAGTTATGGACACATGTTTGTGGTACCTTGACAGCAGCTACACAAGACACATGACTAGAGACCGATCTCTCTTTAAGGTTTTTGAGTCCAAGAAAGGTGGCAATGTCACTTTTGGTGATGGGAGCAAATCATAGATTAAGGGAAATGGAATCATCTCTCTACCTAGATTGCCGGACATTGCAAATGTTCTATATGTAGAAGGTTTAAGGGTGAACCTGTTGAGCATAAGTAAGATATATGATCAAGACTTCATAGTACTATTCTCTAAAGGAAAGTGCCTTGTCATGGACGAGTCCAGAAAGAAACTCATGAGTGGTGTTTACACTCTAGACAATTGTTATAGATTGGTTCCTAATGCTGATATTGTGTGCAATAGTATTCGTTTACCAAATGAAGATCTATGGCACGAAAGGATGGGACATGCTAGTTACAAACATCTTTCAATTGTATCTAAGCATGAATCCATTTTAGGGGTACCAAAACTCAATAGAGCGAGCAATATGGTATGTGGACTATGTTAGCTTGGGAAACAGACGTAAGCTAAACATCTAGGCACTCAGACATCTGCTACATCCAAACTATTGGAGCTACTGCATCTAGATCTTATGGGTCCAACTAAAACCGAGTCTCTTGGTAGAAAGAGATACGTCATGGTTGTGGTAGACGACTTCACTAGGTACACTTGGGTTATCCTCCTAAGATCCAAGTTTGATACTCCTGAGCACATTGAAGCCTTGTGCACAAGATTGCAGAATGAAAAGAGCCTGAAGATTGATTGAATTCGAAATGACCATGGTAAATAATTCGAGAACTCATATATGGAGTCCTTTTGCATAAAATCAGGTATATTTCAAGAATTCTCTACTCCTATTACTCCTCAGCAGAATAGTGTAGTAGAAAGAAAGACAGGGTTATTCAGGAGATGGCTAGAGTCATGTTGCATAATAAGAATATGGCTAGAAACTTATGGAGAGAAGCCATTAACACTGCATGTCATATGTTTAATAGGGTGTACTTTAGACCCGATATCAAGCAGACTCCATATAAGTTATGGAAGGGAAAGAAGCCAAATGTTAAATATATTAGAATCTTTAGAAGTACTTGTTTCATTCTCAAGGATAGAGATAATGTGGAAAAATTTAATTCCCAAAGTGATGAAGGAATATTTTTGGGATACTCCTTTACAAGCAAGGCTTATCGGGTATACAACAAAAGAACCATAAAGGCAATGGAAACAATAAATGTTGTCATTGATGAATCTTTAAATTCTGGTTCTGAGAAATTTAGTGAGGAAATTCCCAAAGAAATTCTTCCTCTCGAGCCCAGGGAAGTTCTAGAAATTGTTGAACAAGAACCTGCATCTCCTAGTACTCTAGATACTCTAAGTGATGTAGAAGATTCAGCAGATGTATCTACTTTACCTGATTCTAAAACCCATGAGGAAAAAGGACCTTCTTCCAAGATCAAATTGAATCATCCTTCTAAAGTTATTGTAGGAAACATGAATGAACTTACACTAAGGAAGCGTACAATTGATAAATGTGTTGCTAGTGTCTTATTCTTATTACTTGTCGTAGGTTGAAGCCACTAAAGTTGAGGAAGCTCTTCAGGATGAAAGCTGGGTTGAAGCTATGCACGATGAACTGCTTCAATTTCAGAGGAATGATGTTTGGACTTTGGTACCTAGACCGGAGGGTGAGCACATCATTGGCACAAAGTGGATATTTCGCAATAAAACTAACGAGGAGGGTAATATGATCTGTAACAAGGCTCGTCTTGTAGCTCAAGGATACTCACAAATGGAAGGAGTAGACTATAATGAGACATTTGCTCCAGTAGCCTGTATGGAGTCCATCAGAATTCTCTTAGCCTTGGCATGTCACTTGAGGTTCAAGCTCCATCAAATGGATGTGAAGACTATATTCTTGAATAGGCTGCTTAAAGAAGATGTCTATGTGGCTCAACCAAAAGGATTCATTGATCCACACTTTCCAAATCATGTGTTGTACCTTAAGAAAGCACTTTATGGTTTAAAGTAAGCCCCTAGAGCTTGGTATGATCGGCTCACACAATACTTGGTGTCACATGGGTTCACAAGAGGAAAAGCTGATCAGACTCTCTTTATCAAAAGGGAAGACAGCGAGTTGATAGTTGCTCAAGTATATGTTGATGATATCATCTTTGGGTCAACTAAGGATGAACTTGCTCACAGCTTCTTAAAACTCATTCAAGCTAAGTTTGAAACGAGCATGATTGGAGAGCTAACTCACTTCCTTAGATTGCAAATTCGTCAACAAGATTCAGATATATTCCTATCTTAATCTAAATAGTCTAAAAATTTTGTGATGAAATTTGGTTTGAAATCTGCTAGTTTTGTTAGAACCCCTATGAGCCCAAATGTTAAATTCACTGTTGACTTGTTAGGTAAAAGTGTAGATTCATCTCTCTATAAAAGCATGATAGGTAGTCTTCTTTACCTTACTACTAGTAGACCTGACATTAGTTACAGCATAGGAATGTGTGCTAGATATCAGGCTAATCCCAAAATGTCACATATGATTGCTTTGAAAAGAATCATAAAGTATGTCAAAACCACTACTGACTTTGGTGTGTGGTACAGTAAGGACACAAATGATGTCTTAACTGGGTATTCTGACGCTGATTGGGCTAGGAATGTTGATGATAGAAAGAGTACATCGAGGCGTTGTTTCGATATGGGTAATAATCTTGTTTCCTTGATGAGCAAAAAGCAGAATTCCATCTCATTATCCATTGCAGAAGTTGAGTACATCGCTGCTGGTAGTTGTTGCACCCAACTTCTATGGAAGCAAAAACTCCTCCATGATTACGGTATCTGTCAAGAGCATCTTACCATCTATTGTGACAATACCAGTGCCATCAACATCTCTAAGAATCCAGTTCAACATTCTCAAACTAAACACATAGAGATTTGACATCATTTCATTAGGGAGCTTGTCGAAGATGGTACTCTCACTCTTGAGTTTATTCACACTAATGATTAGAAGAGCGATTTGTTAACCAAACCTCTTGACAACAAACAGTTTGAATTCCTTCACCAAAACATTAGTGTCATCTCCATGGATTGATCTCCTATTCTCTTCCTCCTTCCTCACGTATTTGTATCTAGTTTTATACATTGCTTTGTTTTGTTTAACATGTTTTTGTTTGGTTTTGTTTTTAGTTTTGCTTTGTTTTGTTTTTCATATAAAAAAAATTGAAAAATACAAAAACAGTGTGTGTTTGTATATATTGGTACTTGTGTTCTTTGGATGGCCATTGAAACAAATTTTCTAAATTTTATATCTTTTGTAGCTTAGATGAACATCTCTATGCACAACTAAGCAAGTGAGCTTTGTGGCTCGTGTTTGTGATAAGTAAGATTAAGTGATTTCTTGTACTTAACACTCGTATCTATCTTTTTGACGAGAAAGACTAGAAAATCCTAAGAGAAAGACATAAATAACCATCTTAGCATTGTTGCTCGCCAATCATAAAATGACATCTGTATGCTTCAGCATAGTAAAAGTACAATGTAAATGCTTAACATTATTGGGTATTTCTTTTCTATCTCTTATATGTCCATGCATGGTTTGCTTAAAAGAAAAATATTCAGAGAAAATAAAAATAAAAATAAATAAAAATAAAAATGCTTTATATGATTGCAAGCATGTATTTTAGAGATGTGGAAGTTATAGGATGTACCTCAAAAGTGATATCCCCATCAAACAATTATGATTGTGTGTGAGTTAAAGTGATTTTCTCATATCTCAAATCGTCATAACATGTATACATTTATGCAATATTGCGATGTTTTTCACACACAACACGCAATATTCTTTGCTACTCTTGATACATGTGCAATTACAATATGATTTGATCATCACAAGGTTTACATGTGTTAATGTATGCTCACTAAACTGTCATGACTTGTTTTTGAAATATAAAATTGGTTAGACTTGTTTAGTGTGTGTGTGTGTTTTGGGATCTATATGCTTAACATATTTTTGTTGAGAGATGATTTTGAGAGTTCAAAATGTTGTTTGGATCCTTGGTTGAGTTGCATGTTTAATTGCATTCATATCTATGTTTTTCTCTTCTTGGAAAACTGTTTTTAAGCAATCTTGACAGCTCCTCGACACCTCTCGATACTTGGCTTATCCATCGAGCTCTTCAGTTGCTTTTTATCACAATCTCGACACCTCTCGACAGCTAGGTGGATCGATCGAGAAACTTTTTGTCCCCTCAATAGCTCCTCGACAACTACCTCGATCTATCGAGCTTCTTTTGCCTTAGACACCTGCTCAATAGCTACTTCTATCGAACTTTTTAAAGCTCGATAGATCCTCGACACCTCTCGATTTGTCGAGAATTAATGAGATGCTATATAAGGGGTGCTCGTAATCTCAAACTCATTTTGCTCGATATCTCTCGATCTCTCTAGCCTTTTCACCTCCCAAAACCTCTCTCTTTTACCTTAAACCTTTTCCTCAAGGATTCTTTGACCTTAATCATGTTTTCTTCACTTGGTAAGTGTCTAAATCCCTCATATTCATGCATTTCATGATTTTTAACCTAAGTTTTTGGGATTTTTGAAAATTTTGGGGTTTCTCAAAATCAAAGAGGTTTTTGCAAAATTTTTGGGATGGGTTTTTGAAGATTTGATCTTAAAAACTTCATGCATTGCATCTCATGAGCATTACAAATATATTTTCATGCATTTAGATGTGTGTTATATATGTTCTTTACTTGTGTGCTGGTAGGTTTGGATTGGGCTAAGCCCATTATGTTTTTTTTTTTTTTTGCATGTCACATGTTCATGCATTCCCGTGCGTATGTTCTTTCTTTTCAATATATTTTGATATATTTGAACTACTTGGGACTTTTCTGATTGTCTCTTTCTCCCTCCCTCTCTCTCTTCTGTTTGCGTTAGTCTGCTTCTATGGCACCCAAACGCAAATCTACTTTGTTTTGAAAACCTCTTCATTCCGAGGCATCCATTTATGTTGATCCTACTCCCTCACATGTCCGATTCCGGGATGAGAAGGCCAAATCGGACTTCTTTGAGAACTTTTCTCAACGAGGCATTCATTCTGAACGCCAAGTCATCTTGTCGGACTTCTCTGACACTGACCTTCTCACTGTCATTCACAGCAGGGAATGAAAGTCACTGTGTGACATCCCAGTCACATGTCCATCTGTGTTGATCTAAGAGTTTTACTCCAACATGCATGGATTTGATCTTTCAGTACCTCTCTTCATTACTCGCATAGTTGTTACACCAGAGATTGTCTCCGATGTGCTCCATGTCCCTAGGGTAGAGCATCTTGACTACCCTGACTGTGATTGTCTTAGGATTGTGTCTAAAGACAAGCTTATTTCTACTTTCTGTGAGCGCCTTTTTGATTGGGGTAAGCATCAATTTACTCACTGTTTGGGCTTTGCTAAAGGCCCTTGGTTTTTGAACATGGTTATGACTTTTGTTCTTTATCCCTTATCTCACTATAACTCTATCATAAAGCCCCGTGCTCGGTTTTTGCTTTTCCTTTTAGAGCATCTTAGTATAGATTTTCCCTCTCATTTCATTCTTTTTATCATAAATGTGTATAGGGGTTTGGCGACCCATGATAAGCTCATCTTCCCTTCACCTATCACGAGGATTTTACACCATTTTTCTGTTCCCTTTCACGTGTCTAACCACTTCTCTTATATGGGTGCTTTAGATGCCACTATTGTTAAATGGAGCGAGGCATAGTTTTAGTCGAAGTGGTCCTGGTTAACAGCTCCTCCCACTCCTTCGGCTCCATCTACATCTACTCGCTTTTCTTCTACGAGCGGTGTGACTCTCAAGGACATCATAGCCCAATTTCAGTGCATAGATGCTCACCTTGACACTCTTAGTGATGAGTTGTGTCAGGTGAACACCCGTGTTGGTCGTATTGCATGACGCTAGACGGTCATGGGTGGCTTCATTTCTTCTTCTCCACCTACTCCAGAGGCTTCTAAGGATAAGGATGATGATGATGCTAGCTCTTCCAGTATTCATAAGATGTCTACTTGACACTCTTATCTTTTGTCACTCGTGACAAAAAGGGGAAGTAATTTTGGTTATGAGAGTAGTCATAGTTAGGGAGAGAGTTAGTATAGTTAGTATAAGAGATTTTATGTATCTTTTTCGTTTCTCTCATTTTTAGATACATTGTTATTGTACTTGGGTATTGTGACCATTTTGACATACATTGTACTTATATTCTTTATATATTAATGTATGTTTTTCACCTACCCTTACATGTGTTGTTTCTTTTTTCTCTTTATACACATGGTTCTTATTATTTGTATGCAATCTATTATTTTTGTTTCACACTAAGATGTCTTGATGAGCTTTGTTTAAATTGTTTCAGAAATATAGGTTGTCAAAGTCTTCTTGCTGGCGAACTCTCTTCTTGCAAAGTTTTTCAAAAGTTTGTATTAGGATAGATTTTATTGTATTCAACAAATGAATATGAGTTGAGTGATTTATGACTTCTCTCATATATTCATTAGTTTGTTGTTAGGACATATGTGGTTCACATGTTAGGAACATATGTTATCATTTTATGTAATTGGCTAATCCTTTGACAAAACGCACTTTACTTGTAATTGGGTAGATCTAGGATGTGTTTGATACTTCAAAAAACCTTGTTTCAAGTTCAAGTGTTAAAGCCATGCAAATTTGTTCAAGAATCAAGTCAGAAAGTATTGTTCATTAAAGCTCAACAACTCGTATCTATCAAGCCTTGAAGAGCTATTCCAACCCGTGGCTTAATAGCAACTCAACAAATAGGGTATCTGTTGAGGTTTATGAAACTCATAATTTTTTGTCTGTTTTTCATCTAATATGTGATTATATGTTTGAGTTTTCTTTTTTCACAACCCTAGACATATATAAGGATTATTTTAAGGGTTTTCGAAAGTGACACAAGTTGCACAAGTGTTGAGCAAAATTTTGTTCAAGCAAATTGTGACCAGAGACAGAATTTGCCATAGTTCATCTTTCTTGTGAAGAAGCTGCTTTGTTTTGTGCATCGTAGGGTTTTCTAACTAAGGAGTTTCTCAATCTTTTTCGTGTGATGAACTGAAGAACTTCACAGCCAACAACCTTTTCTAGTTGGTGATTGAAGTCACGTACTGGGATCTGCGCAATTGGTTAGTCACGTACTGGGAGCCGTGCATTACAAAGAGAGATTGTCATTACAGAACAAATCCAATTGGGTATTGGGGTAAGGGTTCAACTATAGGTTGGTATAAGGTACTAGGATTTCTTTATTTGTAACTGCTTGTTGTGATAATAATGGATTCTTGAGAGTGGTGACCTCAAAATCATTCGGTGGGGTTTTTGCCGGGTAAGTTTTCCCAATTCGTAAACAAATTACCGTGTCAATTTATTTTCCGTTGTATGCTTAGTTATTTGGTGATTTGTTTGTGCTACCATGTGCTTTGCATGTTAATTTGATTAATTAATAAATTTGGCTAATTAATTAATTAATTTATTACAAGGGGTTAATACATTTTTGGCCTATCTATATAGTTTTAAATTTTAATGTTATGTTCTTGCTTTTCCTCCTTTTTGACTTTTTCTTCTTTGCCTAATCTTAATTGGTATTTGGTGGGTACTAAAGACTTCTTAAGCTTAAGTGTTTGTTAGATTTAATGGTTTTCTAGAACCAAGTGACCAACAACTACCAGGTATATTATTTCTTTTCCCCATCTTCGTTCTCTCTTTATGTTGATGGTGTATTTGAACTAAAAAAATTAAAAAATAATAATAATAATAATTATGGTGTATTTGGTTTAGAGTCGAAGATTATTTTTACTGTTTACCGATGAAGTCTGTTGATTTACATTTAAAGTTTAAACCAATGAAAATACTTACCTATGAAATATACAAATCCCAAAGCCTTTTATAAATGTGGACATTCATTTTTTTCGTTTATAAGGTTGACATTGTGGTGAGTAAGGCTAACGTTCATTTTTTTCGTTTATACTGGCTATGCTATTGACTATTAAAAGATTTGGGGAGAATTGGCCAGGACACAACCTAAAGAATAGAAGGAAATCCCTCGTCCAAGGAAGTAGTAAGTTTGAAGAAAGAGCAAGGAAGCGGACAAGCCAAGGAAGCCACAAAGCTCTTAGGCAAAGCTAAATATGCCCGACCAAGGAGGCAACATTAGTTGACCTAAATAAGTGTCGAAGGAAACTTTCTAACAAAGACACTTCCACCTCCGCATTAAATGCTTTGTACCAACTAGGCATGCCATATTAATTGTTGAATGATAACTAAACAATGTCTGCATAGCCTGCTACCTGCTTACCACAACCTCAAAAAAGAGTATAAAGGGGAAGAGACAAGTATTTAAGAGAAGAATCACATGCCATCCAGGTGGGGGGCCAGGATTGAAACACTAAGATTATAAGAAGGGAAAAATCCCCAATGTAAAAGGATCGGTTCTTGAAAAAAGAGAATACCAGTAAGCAAGAATCTGATCTTGTATCTTACTAAGGGTAAAGGCACCTCGTCAATTCCAAGGAAGAAGAAATAAAACAAAACTTTTCTTATTATCAAAATTTACCCCATACACTGTTTGTTATCAATTTTTCGTGAGAAATTACTATTTCAAGTTCAATTGTTGTTTAACGAAAAAAAAAGTTCAATTGTTGGTTCAAAAACTCACTTCTATAAATTAATCGTTGTGGACTTTTGTCCAGCCCAAAACCTTTTTGGGCCCATTTGATTTTAGCCCTTACACACACATATATATAAATTACTTGTTTGAGATATATATTTATAGTCAACTTAAATTATGAAGTAGTTTAGGCATAACAATGATCATACTAACATGTTAAGCTTGAAAAAATAAACTGAACCAAGAACAAATAAAACAAATTAGAACTTATTTCTACATTATATTTTCTATGTTAATCAAATATTTATTTTAATAAATTAACTTTTTATATATTAATTATTTTTTTGAATTAATTTTGTCTTATATATGCTTATCTTAATCTTGCCCTGAACCAAAATCCCAATTCTACCACCACCTTAACATGTAAGTTAATATTCAATATAACTCAAGTGTACCTCTTACATCAACAATCATTAATTGATATGAAAACTCAATGGAAATTTAATTTAATAGCAATTATTTTGGTAGCCAGCATGTGCAATATGAAAAGTTTTTTCCGTTAACATCACCATACTCGTGGATTGGTAGATCACCACAGAGGATTTTGTATATTTTTCCCATTATTTTCATCATAAAAAAATAAGGCGTTAATTTTTATTTATTTTTTTCTATTTAAGAACTCAAGTATGACGTTTCTTTATCATGTATAAATATTTTCCAAAATTCCTAATTATGAATTCAACACAAACGTCCATAATTGTACTACTTCAAGAGTACTTAAAAAAATTTCAACCCTAAAAGTCTTGTATCTTAACTAGCGTATCATAATATTTCCTATGGAAATGTCTAAGATTCAAACCCCTCTTTCACATTGTAACTATAAAGGCCTTCATTGTCACCTTTAGGAGTGGGTTTTCGACATAGATTAGGTGCTACCGAACAGAGCTCTCAGAACTGGACTAGACCGAGAGGTTGGAACGTGAAAATCGAAAATCGGGATAAAAATCGATTTTTTAAGCATAAAGAACCGGGTATATGTGGCAATTTTGTGAACCCTTAAAACCGGGGTTGGACCACACGAATCGGTGGCAAGAACCGTGCGGTCCAACCTCTTAGCAATTTTTTTAATTTTTTTTAAATTTTTATAAAAACAACTTAACACAATTTTATTCTACTTAATTAAATTATCCATCTCTTACAAGGAATAAAAAAATTATAATTAAAATCTTTCAAAAATATTCAACTTTACTTCAAAAATTAATCATAAATTTTAATGTTTTTATGGTTACTATTTTATTTTATTAACTTTCTTATTTAATTATTAAATATATGCTTGAAAATCATTAAATTTTCCTCACATATATAGATATATTAGTCAATTTTGCTAGTTTTATAAATTTAATATCTATATTTAGGCTTTAATTAATTATTAAATCAATTATGGCGTCATTTCAGTTCAACCTCAAAAACCTTGAACTTCTCCCTTTTACAGTTTAATGAACGGTTTGGGTCTGAAAACTTTGCTACCAAACCCTCAACTTGGCTTGCCATTTTCAAAAATGAAAATAAAAATTTTGACTATTCTTAATACAATACTGTTCAATTTATATTTAATAGTAAAGTTACTTGTGGTTTCAAATATCTTGGATCCAAGGTGTAATCAATATTTAGTCATGCATTAATTGCACTGCCTTGCAAATGACACCATGATACATAAAAGCCATCACAAGAAACCATTTTATTTTATAATAATTATTTTAAATACATTACATTAAGGAAAAATAACAAACTTTATTCAAACTACATAGTGATTCACCATCCCAATGTCAGAATTCTACTTTGGTGCAAATGCTTTTTGAAGATATTCAACTACACCCTTGTCTAGTTGGAAGGCCTTGATGAGAACATCAGGATTGATAGGAGGAACAGATCCAAAGACTGCGTTTGCAATGGTGATCACCCCAGGATTTTGGCTGCTGAGACCAGCAAAGGCAAGAGCATCAGTCTTTCCCATGTTGAATTGGAAGTGAATGAGACCAATTGGGAATACAAAGACATCTCCCTTGTTTAGAACTTTAGTGAAAAGTTTGTTGGGGTTGGATGTAACAAATCCAACTAAAAGAGTACCCTCAATGACTACCAAAAGCTCAGTACCGCGAGGGTGAGTGTGAGGAGGATTTAGGCCATATGATGCAAAGTCAAGACGAGCCAAAGATATTCCTAGAGTGTTGAGACCTGCTAATTTATCGACGTTCACAAGAGTGACATTTGATCCGACTTTGTTTCCAGTGTTTCCGGGAATATTAAGTCCAGAGAAGAAAAAATCATTCGCTGAGACCATTGCAGGGTCTTTGCAAAATTTTCCATTCACAAATACTACACAAAGAAAAAATAGTTTGTTATTGTCACAAATAATACAGTTTCCATAACAATAGACAGCAACAATGTCATTTGGAGGGGGGGGGGGGGGTTGGGCGGGAAGCCTTCGGGCATAATTTCATTAATGTAAGGACTTATAATAAATTCGAAAGAACTTGATTGATAATACTACTTGTACTAATAATAATGAGAGTGTGTTTTATACATACCACCAGACTTGATGTCGTTAATTGCGACACAGAAGTCTTGCAAAGGACTAGGATCATAGGCAGAAGCAATGGAGGATGCCAAGGCCAAAATGGCCATAGTCGCAAGGAAAGAAACACCTTTCATTATATTTTAGGAGGTTATCTCTATCTTAAATGGTATACTATTCTTGGTTGAGTGAGGGATGATAAACATAGCAATATCGAAATGTCTATTTATAGAGGGGAGAGTGAGAGAAACGGTGTATGTTTTTGAAAAAACTTGGTAATTGTTCAACCCTTTATAACATTTTTCTATTTAATTAGGTGAACCAAATTTCTTTAACCACTAGTGGTCGTACAATCTTAAAACATAATCAAATGGAATTTTGTTGTTTTAATGTTACTTTGGCCAAAATCAATCAACAAAGCAATAATTGTTATTGAAATGTTTCAGCCTCATAGGCTGCAAGTTGCTATCTGCGGAATAACATTACTCTAATGTTCTTGCTTTTCTTCTTCTTTGACCTTATCTTCTTGACATAATCTTAATTGGTGGGTACTAAAGATTCTTAATCTTAAGTATTAGTTAGATTTAATGGTTTTCTAAAACCAAGTGGCCAACAACTGCCAGGCATATTCTTGCTTTTCACCTTTTTTTTTCTTAATGTTGACGGTGAATTTGTACTCCCAAAAAAAAAAAAAAAAAAAAAATGAAGCCTGTTGATGTACACCTGGAATTATCACCTGGAATATACGCCCATAAATATAGCCCTGTGCCTATGGGAAAATTATCACCTGGAATTGTCTAAATTTGGGTCCACGAAATCCAACCCGAATACCAATTAATATAGCCCACAAAAGAATGGAGTCAACCAACTAAGCTGGCCTACTAGGCCGCCAAGGGCCCGTGGCTGGGCTTAGCCCTAACACCTTAAGTACTTCTTTCTAATTTTGTGGATCAAGATTCAAGCCTCGTGTGAAGAAGTCATCAAAAGGGCAAAATTAGCCCTGGCCAAAAAAAAAAAAAAAAAAAAAAAAAAAAAAAAAGGGAAAAATTAGCCAGGGTGGATTGGAGGACAAAAGAGTCAACCTGTATTTCTTAGGCCCACTTAAAAAACTCTCAAATGAGTTTGGGCCACCACATGTGAGATTAATAATCCCTTGAAAAGATAGTTAAACACACAAAAATTTGACAAAAATTTTCATATCTGACTAATGCAGCAAATTGTTTTTGATAGATAAAAATGTAACATATGTGATTAGTCTAGATAAGAACCATTAAAGCTTGTGAACTCAACAGTTGTGAAATTTTTTGTGTCTGAAGCATTGCTGATCCCGTGAATCTTTGGTTCCTTGGTTTGGTTAGAGAGAAATCTCTTTAAGGGTATCGTGCAAGGTGCAACATCTAACCTTTGTATTTGTGAGAAAGGGTATTTGGATGTTTTTGGGACTGAATAAAGTTTGGTTCCAAACATGTAATTGAAGATAAGAAAAATCAATGCAATTATGTATTTGAATATAATTGAATAATCTAATGTACTTTACTTAAGGAATTGCACCAATATTTTATTCAATAAATGTTATACAAGAGATATGAAAATATTTATTGAAAATTTTAAATAAACAAAAAACTAAAACTAAATGAATTCTTCAAAATTTTTAAGATTGGATATGAGCATCTTATCTCCAACTTGTCCCCTTTGGGGGGAAGGGAGGGAGGTGTTGTCATCCCTAACTATTATAGTATTATACTTGTAAAATATTACACACAAAATACATTGTTTAATTCACTCATATTGATTACCATTTTATTTCCACAGAGAGAAAGAGAGAGAAAGAGAGACCAACAAGGTAAAAACTCATTTACCTCTTGTAGATCAAAAATATGAAGTGTTAATAATTTGTATGTAATAATTGGACTTACTATAGTATTAGAAAATTAACATTTGTATTTGTTAGAAATTGGGACGAGTTTGATACAACCCATAAACCATGGCCCATGGATTGTCTACATGGGTTATCTGATAACTAAGTTTAAATTTAAACTAATTGATATTAATATGAGTTGTCAATATCAGTAGTGGAGTAATTTAAACTTAGTAGTTGAGTATTTTTAGGGATCACTTATTAGATAGTGGGTGAATCTTTACTAGTTTTCAAGGTACTCTTATAGTAGTCAAATAATGGGTAATATTGTTTTTTAGTGCTCTCTCAAAATAAGCCATCTCTGGAGTGTGAAAATTAAGAGAGACTCTAATAGCCTCTCCGTCAACTTGGAGGTGTGATAACCCCTTAAAATATATACTTGTTATATATTTATGTGAGCGTTATCTCCTTATTACTATGCTTAATTTGTATAATTAAGCCATGATTTGCATTAGTCCCTATTATTTATCTTTACATAATTCCTTGAATAAGATGCTATTCATTGTGTGTAATTTTTTACTTTTAGGAAATCATGTGAGAAAGATGAGTTTATAGGAATTTGTGAGAGAATGGAGGCCAAACTAGAATTATAGTGGAGATAAAGGACCATGCTTAAATGTTTAAGGAGATGCAGCTGGAGTGCTTGGATCATCTAGCATGATTGGGCGTATCTCTCTCCTCAAAAATCCAATTAACACAAGGCCAAATGGGTTGGAACCGTGACTTAAATATCTACAATTTTCCATTTTTGGGTTTTTCAAAATTCTCAAATTTTGAAAGCCGAAATTAACTCACAAGTTACTGCTGTAAACCTAGACAGAAATTCAAATACTAAAAGTTTTATTTTCTTTGGACACTTTGGATGTTAGGGTTTTGAAGGGAGGTTGTGTAGAAAAAAATTTGGAGAGAAAACCTTGTATTTTCCTTTCTCTAACGGCCACTTTAACTCTTTTTTAGGGCTAGGAGTTATGTTTCTTCTATATGATATGAATATTCAATGTGATTCTTTCTAGGATTTTATCAACAACATATTTGATTGTTCAATTAGATTTCTTTTGATGTATTAGTTCTTCCATGCTTTCAATAAGTTCAATCATGTTTTTCTTATTGTTTAGACAAATTTCTAATAGTTTCAAATAGAAATCAGGTTTTAAAGTAAATGGGTTTTTTTGAAAACTTTTCTAACCACATTATTAATCTAGGTTATCATGCGTTCTTAAATTGTCTTAGTTCAATCGAATCATAAGTATTTAATTGTAAAGGAACAATCAATTATGAAATATATAGTTTCTTAGATCACAAAGAATTTCATATCGATATAGGAAAATACCCCAATGCCTTGGTATTTACGTTATTGATTTAAATCTGCTTTTATTATTATTATTCTTGTTAACAATCACCAAGCAAAAGCACTGTTCTTCTACACCCAAATTGTTGTTTAATTATATTGTCTTTGAATCTATCCTGCTCCTTGTGGTTCGACCTCGGTACTCCGAGAATTAAATTGCTACGATCTCCTGCACTTGGGAGTGAGCAAGCAAGTTGTTCCACAAAAGAGAAGCGATTTTGAGGAGTTAGTAAAGCAAGCAAAGAACAAGATCCAGAAATCTGGTGATCCGTTCCACCAAAGATATGTGTCTATATGACCCATAGTATTTTATTCACATGCATGTCTACATGTTAAGAACATCAAATTTGTGACAAATTGCACCCCCAACCTACTTGATTAAGTTAGGCCAAACATGCATAAATGGGTAGAGTTGTGTTAGTGCCTTTCAAAATGGTAGTTCGACTAATGATACCCTCCCCCCTAAATCATGGTTTTACATGGATTCATCACCACTTTTTTTTTTTTTTTAAGTACATAATACCTCTTTTTATTGATTGAAATTTGCACATTAATTTGTAAATAACTAGGGTTTCACATTGCCTTTGTCCAAAATACAATCTAAGAAAAATTAAATGGCTTTGGTTCTGGTTACAATCTAGAAATTGAAAAGTATATAGAAAAGTATTGATTTAATTTTGAAGGCTAAGTTGAAAGGTCGGTGTAATGTGGGAATGGTTTAGGCACCTACCTTGCCTGGTGAATTCCAATCTTCTAGATTATGGTGACTAGTAGTCATGTGACAACATCCAAGCAAACAACATGTTATAGACATCCAAGAGCATGTTATTCAAGATTGAAATAAGTGCTCATTTATGCATGGTGAAAGATCCTAATTTTATTATATGATCACATCATTTGGATTGGAAGTTAAGAACATGATGATTGTGTGTGATTAGTATAAACCATAATCTAAGCATGTGATCATATTATTTGAATAAAAGATATAGTGATTATGTGTGTGCCATGTGATGAAGCTAGAAACATGTTTAGCATCAAAATTAGTAGAATCCTAGGATCTAGAATAGCATATACGCAGAACATATCATAATTCATTCAAATCATATTCAAACAAATGTTTACATAGACTCTAGTTTCTAGCATATTATTGAAGAAAAAAAAAAAGGTTAGAAAGACATATATGCATGCAAAGCACTCCAGAGGGGAAAGATTCATTTAGAGGTTGTCTAGGAGTGAGGCAACAAGTTACTTAGCTACAAACCCAAGACCAAGTGGACCGGTGACAAACCACAAGGTTCGTTTCTTTGTTACTTCCTCTAGAATCCAAAAAGAGAATCAAGGTACTCCTATAAGAACTTTGGAGGAGTGAGGTCAAGTATCAAGTTGAGAACTCGAGACTTGGAGGACAAGTTTTTATCCTTCTAGTTATACAAGACTAAGAGGAACAAAGCACCAAATTACATTTTCATTGTTACTTCCGAAAGAGCTCTAAGGAAGTGGAATGCTTTGGAACAAGCCTTCCATCTCTTTTTATAGTGTGGGGAAGAGTATTCTAGAGCAGGGAGAAAGGGCATTTAATTTAGAGTTGACGTTGGTGCATTAATTTCTTGGGTGGTGAGAGCAGAGTGCAAACAAAGGGTTAAAAATCCCAATTCTTCCCAAATATAGCTAGTAGGGACAAATTTAATAAATCATATCCCACATGTTTAGTTAAGTGGATTTGTGGAAAGATCATTGGTGGGTCTAAGTGTTTTTCCCAAAATTGAAGAGAAAACTAGAGAGAAATCATTATGACAGCCAAAGATCAAATTTGCCCCTCCCTCTCCACTATGTCTATTATGTTCAGGTTGTGTTGTTGTTGTTGTCTTTTTTTTCTTTTCTTTTCTTTTTTTTTTTCAATGTTTTTTCTTTTTAGCCAAACAATTGCCTTTGCATTTTTTGGCCATTTTATTTATTTATTTTTATCAACGGTGGGTTCTTTAATTTATAACAAATGGTGGCTTTCACTTTTTTTATTTATTTTTATTTTAAAGAATGCACCTCGAATTGTTAGATATAAATAAAATAACAAAGAAAAATAAAATATTATTACAATATTAATGACATGTTAATTTATTTAGAATGTTATTCTTTTAATTTTTATTGATAATAAGTATTTTTTTTTAATGATTGTAAGGAAATTATTTTTTATATTATGTAATTGGAGCATGAGAGTAATTTTATACAAACTTCATTTTCAATCCAATCATATTTCTTTCCAACTAAACAAATATGTTTTTCACCCCTCCACTTTTTCACCTTCCAAACTAAACAAATAAGAGAGAAAACAAAATCTCTTTTATCATCCAATTTTTCTATCCCTTCTCCATTTTCTATCCTCCCATTTTCCACCCCTCCAACCAAATGAACCTAAGTGTTCATTACTCAAGGCAAGTGAATACTAGTGTCCAACTTCCAATTAACAAGAAACTTAATATTCATATTAAGAAAAATGAGAATAAGTAATCTATTTTTAAAATCTTAATTTTATAAAATGTTATTAAGTGGTGTAACATTAACAAAATGGTAAACTTGATGTCATTTATATATATAACTGCTGGTGTGGGGTTTGTGTTGATTAATGTATTAGTAGTTTAGCACCATTTCTCAATTCTTTAAACAAAGTTCACGGCTTAACTCTTGGTAGGCAATCCTAGCATTCAACAGGGGGTGGAACTAATTATGACTCTGTAACTGAATTAGAGTAAGACTTGGTTGAAAACTTGAAATCCAAATAAAAGAACTAAATTTGAGGCACTAGTTTTGTAGTGTTCACATTTGGCAAGGAAATGCTAGTGAAATAGAAAGCCTGAAGGAGAGAATCATCGTGAGGAAAGCAATATTTATCTCATGTATATTATTTTGACTTTCACTAGGTAGATGATTTTTTTTTTGGGACAGTTCGAATGTCGTTTTTGATTCATAGGATTCAATTCAATGATTTGGATATATGCATAATTTCCTCTCATATATAGTATGTGGTGTGGGAGCCATACCTTGTGAGAAGCTAATACATTGTGAGAGATAAATCCACAATTCATATAATTATACTATAAGAGATAGATTCTCCTAGAAATGGGTGGGTGAAAATGAAATCAATGTCACATAGTATGAATAGGGTAAATGATTCATGTATGAGCTAATTCAATTATATGTGGATTAATATGCATTCAAGAATTAGGCTTTTTTATTTTATATGATTTGATAGTCTAGGATTGGAATTCTAATTTTTGTTACAAAAGAAGGTATACAATAGGTGGATTATTCATTTTTATTGAGCTAAAAGGTAGAATAATTCCAACTTCAAAAATCTTACATGACAGATTGAATATTATGATCTTCAGGTTTCAGTAAAAAGGAGGACCACAAGGAAAAATTTTTGTCCAAATTTCAGAATTCTTAGTCCCAATTCATTTTGATTAGTCTATAAAATCAATGGTTCTGTTAAATAGAAAATATTATTATTATTAGCAACGTTATACCATGTTGTGTATGCTGGAGTTAATGCGGAAGGGAAAGCATAGAATAGGAACACCGTGAACACGAAGGTTACGTGGTTCAGCCTTATCGGCCTACATCCACGGAGGAATCCTTTAAAGGCTACATCTTTATTGTATAAGAGTGTAGTACAGTAACCTGTGTTATAATGAACCCTAACATGAGTATATATAGGCGACTAAACCCTAGACTACTAGTACAAGTAGGAATGGACTTCGGCCTATTACATTGGGCTAATATGACTAATATATATCTCTAACACCCTCCCTCACACTCAAGGCAGAAGTTTGATGAAGGTTTGAGGTTGGATAAGTATGAGAAGATCACTTGGAGATGCCTTAAAAAATGCCTTTGAAGAAACCACAATGAAGAATATGCCAATTGACCAATTTTGGAGTTTCAAATGAAGAAACGGGGTCCAAAATTGGAATCTACACAAAAAATTGAGCAAGATAGGCCTTCTCGAAAAATTTTGACTTTGGTCAAAACTCAACGCAAAAGTCAAAGTCAACTGTCTAGGGTCAAAGTCAACGGTCAGTGCTTCACGGGTCAAATCCGAGTGGTTTGGGTCGGGTCAGTCCAGGTCAACGGTCAGCTAGGTGACATGGTGCTGACGAGGCGACACGGCTGACGTGTCTAGCGACGTGGCTGATGACGTGGTGATGACCTGGATTAAGGCTGACGTGGCAATGGCTTGCGTGGTGCTGACATGTCAAGATGACGTCATCAGATGATGTCAGCAGCAGTCTTCAGGCACGTGTGGCGCGTGCAAGTATTCCACCAGTGCGTATGGAACTCTGGAATGCACATGCAAGGGAGATTGATTCTCGGACTTTAGAGGTTTGGCAGATCGGCGAGCTATGAGGCCGTCATGGCGACGCGTGTTGCCGGAGCAGGATCTACTCCTTAGGAATCCGAGGCAGCGCGTGGATAACTACGCTGAAACTGCAGTAGCACGTGAGCTGTTTTGGGGAGACCAGCTTCCTGGGTTTTGATCACGAGAAGCCGTGGAGCACGTTTGTATGGTTGGTTTCATCAATTGAAGCCTCGATTTGCACAGATCTGGTATTGAAGCTACTGTTTTGCTTAAGTTTGTGGATCATGGACACATCAGTTACACAACAACAATGATTTAATGGGAGCTGTGTGATGCAGCGGGTCCTGATCTGAAAGCAAGTATGGACACCGTTGTGGATCTGTGCTACGCATGTATTAATCTTCTTTACTGTGTAGAGATGTTTGTTTGATGCCAAGAACAAAGTTTGGCTCTAATACCATGTTAAACATTAGATCTGATACCATGTTAAATAGATAATATTATTATTATTAGCAACACGATGTGTTATACCATGTTATGTATGCTGGAGTGAATACGGAAGGGAAAGCATAGAATAGGAACACCATGAACACGAAGGTTACGTGGTTCAGCCTTATCGGCCTACATCCATGGAGGAATCCCTTAAGGGCTACATCTTTATTGTATAAGAGTGTAGTACAATAACCTGTGTTACAATGAACCTTAACATGAGTACATATAGGCGACTAAACCCTAGACTACTAGTACAAGTAGGAACGGGTTTCGGCCTATTACATTGGGCTAATATGACTAATATATATCTCTAACAGGTTCGATTGTTTTTTTTTTTCCTTTCCCTTCAGGTTGAAAATGAAATTATTTCTTTATATTCATGTTTTCCTCCATATGCTTGAAATTGAATTTTGGAATTTGTTACTGTCTCCATTAATTGAATCATAAATTCTATATGCAAAAATCATGCCATTTCTTGCACAACTGAAATATGCTCGCATTGTATGCTGCTCTTAAAATGCCACATTGCCATTACCACCGTATAATGTCCACACAAATTATATAATTAAAGTAAAAAATGAACAAATAAACAAATTAAAGGAAGAGGAAATATTTAACTTTGTTGGATTAACAAGAACAAGCCAAATTCCTTTCCCTAAATAAAAAAAAAAAATATATATATATATATATATATATGTACTCTGGTCTCTAAGTCAGAGAGACACAATAAGCCATAACAATACAAACATGAGCCAAAGGGCACAAGGCGCCAAAACCAAAAACGAAAAAACAGAGAGAAAGGAAGGCGAAAAGGGAAAGAAAAAAAAAATCAGCTCAGTGTTTCCGATTCAGAACAGGGGCAAGCGAGATAAAGAGAGTGAAAGTTAGAGAGACTTACCAACAGCAAGAAGGAGGAAGAGCTCTCATCGTGGGTCTGTGACGACAAGGTCAGAGCAGAGTCAAGACTTCAAGAGTGAGCAGCTAAGAGAGTAGAAAGGAGAGAGTGATAGATCGGGTAAAGGTGAAGCAAAATTAGGGCTCTTAACCCAGCTGGGCCAATCGATGGTCAGAATTCATCCAGGGGTTTGTCCTATTGTGGCAAAACTAGGAGGACAACCCACAAAGTTTGCTTCTTTGTTACTTCCTCTAAAATCCCAAAAGAGAATCAAGGTACTCCTATAAGAACTTTGGAGGAGTGAGGTCAAGTATCAAGTTGAGAACTCAAGACTTGGAGGACTAGTTTTTACCCTTCTAGTTATACAAGGCCAAGAGGAACAAAGCACCAAATTACCTTTCTTTGTTACTTCCTAAAGAGCTCTAAGGAAGTGGATTGTTTGGAACAAGCATTCCACTTCTTTTTATAGTGTGGGGAAGAGTATTCTAAAGGAGGGAGAAAGGGCATTTAATTGAGAGTTGACTTTGGTGCATTAATTTCTTAGGTGGTGAGAGTAGAGTGAAAGCAGAGGGTCAAAAATCCTGATTCTTCCCAAATATAGCTAGGAGGGACAAATTTAATAAATCATATCCCACACGTTTCTTATCAGAATTAATTCATTCTTGTTCTCAAATTGAAACTCCAAATGTCTACTATGGTGGTGTTTTCCCAACAACCGTAGGCTGGTTGGGGTCAAACCGCTGATTAATTTGTATTCTGGATTGGGTTTAGCCTATAATGGGATGTCCCGGAGAAATTCCTGTGGTAAAAGGCGGTGACTAAATGGTGTTTCGATATGAACTATTTTGGAATTTGGCTAGCTGAGGAGGCTACCAAGTGGCTAAGTTCACCCTTTTTAGGTCTAAACTAGACCTTCTTACCTCTGAGATTGCCTTCTATTTTCACGCTTTTCTCTCACTAATTTTGGTTCCAACCCCTACTCTAATTTTCCCATCCCTTTTTATACCTCTCTCTTAGAGACCCATCACTTATAGGATTGGAGTGGGTCTCTGAGTCTATATCACTTTTTCAACATGTTTCGTCGTGTGCCAAAAGTGGGATCCAAACTCTGCTATCGAGAAGATTTTCTAGTAACTTGTACCTACTGCCGAATCTTATGCTTGGCTAGCAGATTTCCCAGGGCACTACTTTATATCCTTGATAGAGATAGATCCTCACCTACATGTTTAGTCATGCCGAGAAGGGGCATTTCTAATTACGTCTCACCTAGTGAAGGTGGGTTTTATTCTAGCTAGTTTTTGCCCCGGATAGGCCAAACCTAGCCTTAGGATGAACCTTCCTTTTAGCTGGGGTTTAGCCCCAGATGGGCCAGGCTCAACCCGAGAATGGGCTTTCCTTTCTGCCACCCTACATCTACTTTACAATGACTTAAACCCCAATAATAAATTCACAGTAGTGTGAGAGATAGTCATGAAATAGTAAGCAATCGCCATTTCTTGGAAATGTGTTTTGTAGTATAATTATCATTCATAGACCCAAATTAACTCCCTTTTAACATTAACACTATTTCAGAATTAATATGCCCAGATTATCATTGAATCAATCCCTTTAAAAAGACTAATTTCACCAAAATTTAAAGGATCATTAATACTTTGACATCCGGATTAATAAAGTGCATGCAATTCCACCATTATATTTAGTCTTGACCAATAGGAACACAAAATGTTATATATTTTAAATTAAATCCACATGAGATGAATTAAAATCAATTGTTCATAATCACACATGATCAGACTTAGCCACATAGATGTATATTAACTGTTAAAACTTGATTTGATGATATCTTTTATTCTAGTGATTTGATTGAGGCCCATGGCCTGTTGTTTTCATCATTATAACTTCAAGATTTATCTTATGTGAAGAAATTGGAACTAAAGTGGCATTATTACCACTTGAGGATTGAAATTACCATTTGTCCACTTAATTGCATTAAATGCATATAGGAAAATGGGGTGTCTACAAGATTATACAAAAAAACATTATATATATATATATATACATACAAACACACACACACACACACACACATATATATCTGTGGGGCTAGAATATTGGGCGGCCTCGGCCCACTCAAAGCCAGGCCCAAAAGGCCCACGACGAGGATTCATGAGTGGTCCGAGGATGAAAGCGCGAAGACCGACTCCCGAGGATCATATCCGAGGAGCACCTGTCCCCAGGCATCCGAGACCTTGGGGGAACACGAAGGCCATCCCACCAGAGGACGCTTTGAATATCCGAGGACGAGAGGGCCCAGTGCCACATGTCGGCGACAGGAGAACGGCGAAGGAGCAAGCCTGAGGTGAACTGTCACTTCTGCATTGAATGCGCTCACCTAACCCCCCTGGCCTCATTAATGGGGATGTAACCCCTTGACAGGGCAGCATCGATCAGGGTGAGCCACTTGAGCACGGATAAGCCCTCTGAGGAGGCCAATGGATGATCAGCAGAAGGAAGGATATAAGGAAGAAGAGCAAGATAAGAAAGGGGGGGGGGGGAGAGCTTGGGGGAGAGGGGTCTCCTCGGACGAGTGCCGAGGAGCTATAGTTGGGGGAACCTTTACAAAATGAGTCCCTACAATATCTATATATATATATATATATTAATTGTTTGAAATATATATATATTTATAGTCAACTTAAATTATGAAGTAGTTTAGGCATAACAAGGATCATACTAAAAAATAAATAAATTGAACCAAGAATGAATAAATTAAATTAGAATTTATATCTACGTTATATTTTCTATGCTAATCAAGTATTTAGTTTAATAAATTAACTTTTTATATATTAATTTTTTTGAATTAATTTCATCTTATATATGTTATCTTAATCTTGCTCCCGAACCAAAATCTTGATTCTACTAATGTGGGCGCAATGGAGAGTATGCCCCAGCCAAGTGGACTGTGGTGGAGAAAAGTAAAGTCATCACCTAGATTAGCTCTATGAACCATATTGGACCTTTTGGGCCAATCACTTACATGCATGGGTCTGCATACCAAATTATGGGTTTGAAGTTTGGGTACGGCTTGAGAAGCTGTTAGGCATCCAAGACTACCCAGCTTGTGGGCTGGCCTCTATTATGTATTACTAGGCCATATTTAATTAAAGAGTTTATTAAGAGAGTTCTAATCCTTAACTTGAATATACGTCATGCACTTAAGGAAATAACATCATAGCATATTAAAGATCACAATATCAAAGGAAACAAATAAAACACAATCAAACATATTAGAAAAAGGAAAAGATAACAATTAAATCACACACATAAGGAAAGATTATATAATAAAACAAACATGGCAAACAAATTTAAACAAACATGAAAAATAATTAAACACAATTAATTAACCTAAACATGGTCAAACAAAATCAAATATCATATGAAAAACAACTAAATAAACAAAAATAAGAATTTTTCCCTAATCTGGATTTAGGGTGCGCACACATACTCAACTATACATACGCATGGTTGAACCATGCGTATGCATACTCAATGATGCATATGCATTTTTTAGCACAGATTCAAAAAATTACATTTTTACTAATTTAATCATTCAAAGATATAAACATATAAATCAAACAATCAAAGTAGAACCCTAAACACTAAACTAACATTTAAAAAAAAATATATATATATATATATATAAAATATCAATATAAACAAACAAACATGAAACAAAACAAACAATTATACTAAACTAACATTAACTCAATAAACATGTCAAACTTAAGTGGAATAATGTGAGAACTAAAGAAACAAAAGAGAACAAAAATAAAATATACTAAACCACAATCAGATAATAAACAAAAAAAGATCATAAAATCAACTAAAGCAAGTAAGAACACTTAATATAGTATTAAACAAAGAATCATGTGAATCCTATGTAGCAAAGTGGGAAATCATAGAAAAGAGACTCCCCTTGCTTTAGAATCATAGTTTTGAGATTGTTTAACCAACCCCTTTGTGCTTACAACACAATGGTTAGATGAAGAAGACAAAGATAATCAAAGAACACAACAATTGTTAGTAATCACAACTCAAGAACAAAAGGTTTTGAAAAGGGTTTTAGAAAACAATTTTGAAAGCAAACTTTGAAAACAATTTTGGTGCATGCATGATTCATGCGTACACATGCTCCCTCGAAACCTTGATTTGATAGCTTTGAAGGCCTAGCTTAACTCATGGAATATAAATTCAAATTAGGCAAAATTTGTGTCCGTATTGAAGCCCTGGATGTCTACTTTCCAATGAAATAAACCTAACTTAAAAATTATTTGTGGATCAAAAGGTATGGTTAAAACAGTGAGAAAATATCATTTTTTAGAATCGTTTTCAACGTAATTTAAGTACTTTTGAGTTGTGATTACGTTCAAACTATTGTTTACTCTTTAAATACCCTTGGTTGACATATGTCAAGCTCAATATTGAGGCTAGAGACCAAAATTTCTTAACAGGTACAAAATGAAGTGTCTACAACTAATACCTTAACATGTAAGTTAATATTCGATATGACTCAAGTATACCTCACCTCTTACATCAAAAATCATTAATTGATATGAAAACTCAATGGTAATTGAATTTATTAGCAATTATTTTGGTAGTCAGCATGCACAATATGAAAAACTTTATCCGTTAACATCACCGTAGTTATGCAGAGGTAGACCACCACAAAGAGTTTTGTATATTTTTCCCATTATTTTCTGCATCAAAAATAGGGCTTAAAAAAATAATTTTATTTAACTGCTTAAATATAACGTTTCTTTACCGTGTATAATTCATTTCCACATTTCCTTAGTATGAATACAACACAAAAGTCCATACTCATACTATTTCAAGAGTACTAAAAAATATTTCTTCAACGTCAAGAACCTTGTATCTCAACTAATATATCTTAGTATTTCCAACAAACACATTTAAGATTTAAACTCCTCTTTCACATTGTAACCCAAAAAAAAAAATATATATATATATATATCTTCAATGTTACCTTTAGGAATGGTTTTTGGACATAGAATAGGTACAACCGAACTCTCAACATGGCTTGCCATTTTTAAAAATTATTTTCTTTTATTTTTTGGGTCTATTCTTAATACAATATTGTTCAGTTTATATATAATAGTTCAGACATTTGTGGTTTCAAACGTCTTGGATCCAAGGTGTAATCAATATTTAGTCTTCCACAAATTGCATTGCCTTGTAAATGACACAATGATACATAAAAGTCATCATAAGAAACCATTTTATTTGATAATAATTATTCAAATGACATTACAATAAGGAAAACCAAACAAATGTTATTCAAATTTTATAGTGGTTCACCCTCACTATTTCATAGATTTTTTAGAATTCTAGTTTGGCGTGAATGCTTTTTGAAGATATTCAACTACATTCTTGTCTAGTTGGAAGGCCTTGATGAGAACATCAGGATTGATGGGAGGAACAGATCCAAAGACCGCGTTTGCTATGGTGATCACCCCAGGATTTTGGCTGCTGAGACCAGCAAAGGCAAGACCAATAGTCTCCCCTATGTTGAATTGGAAGTGAATGAGACCAATTGGGAATACAAAGACATCTCCCTTGTTTAGAACTTTGGTGAAGAGTTTGTTTGGGTTGGATGTGACAAATCCAACTAAGAAAGTACCCTCAATGACTACAAAAAGCTCAGTGCCACGAGGGTGAGTGTGAGGAGGATTTAGGCCATATTGTGCAAAGTCAAGGCGAGCCAAAGATATGCCTAGAGTGTTGAGACCTGCTAATTTATCGACGTTCACTAGAGTGACATTTGATCCGACTTTGTTTCCAGTGTTTCCGGGAATATTAAGTCCAGAGAAGAAAAAATCATTCGCTGAGACCATTGCAGGGTCCTTGCAAAATTTTCCATTCACGAACACTACACAAAGAAAGAAAAGTTAGTTAATTTTGCAAATAAGACATTTGTGTAACAATGTACTATAACATGTCATGTAGGGGAAAAAAAACCTTCGGGGCATAATTTTATTAATGTAAGAACTTATAATAAATTCAAAAGAACTTGATTGATAATACTACTGCTACTAATAATACTAAGAGTGTGTTTTATACATACCACCAGATTTGATGTCGTTAATTGCGACACAGAAGTCTTGCAAAGGGCTAGGATCATAGGCAGAAACAAAGGAGGATGCCAAGGCCAAAATGGCCACAGTCGCAAGGAAAGAAACACCTTTCATTATATTTGAGGAGGTTATCTCTATCTGATATGGTATACTATTCTTGGTTGAGTGAGGGATGAGAAACATAGCAATATTGAAATTTCTATTTATAGAGGGGAATGGGAGAAGCGGTCTATATTTTTGCAAAAACTTTGTAATTGTTCAACTCTGTCACATTTTTTTATTTAATTAGGTGAACCCAATGTCTTTACCGGTTTGACCACTACTTGGTCGTCACATATTTTAAAACCTATCAAACGGGACCTCTTCAATGGCATTGTGCTGTTTAAAGGTTCCTTTGACAAAAATAATGTTAATTTTGCCAACCAAAAGAAAAAACTTTTTTTTTTTTTTGAGAAAGATAAACCTGATGTTGATAGTATGAATATTGCTATATTTATTTATTGAAATTACTGAGAAGCTCCTATTTATGTTGGACTCTGTCCTCATTAGTGAAATTTTCCACCATCGTAGGTTGCGCATGCAGATTTCAATGCGCAACAAAACAATGATGTTTGAATAAATTCTTTAACTCAAATTGCTTGTAACTGAGGAGTATCTCATTGACCTTATCTTATTAGGTGTACTAAAGACTTCTTAATGTTTAGTTAGATTTAAATTAATGTCTAGGACCAAGTAACCAACAACTACTATGGTATCTGTCTGGTATATCCCCCCTCTTTTTTGTTGTTGATAATCTGCATAAAGATTTGTTTCTCTTTTTTGCTCTCTTTATGTTGATCCTATGTTATGGTGTATTTTTAACTCCAAAAAAAAAGGGTATGATGTATTTCGTTTAGAGCTGAAGATTCATTACTACTTATAGATGAAACCTGTTAAGATGTTAGTTTTTGCACATCTTTCGGGCAAATGAAAATAATTACCTAATAATAATAATAATAAAGTCGTATAAAAAAAAATAATAATAATAATAAGGAGACAAATCACAAAGCCCATAATGCAATGCATTGATACCCCAACCCTTTAAGCATCATATACCAGAAATTTAATCTCACAACCTTTAAATATGGCCCTTATATTTGGCAAAATCAACATGTCGGACTGGGCCCATGAAACCCAACTAAAAAACCCATTAAATCGCCTACCAAATAGGCCGAACTGGGCCCACCAAAAATTTAAACCTAGTAAGCCTAAGGCCCATGTCTGGGCCGAAAGTCAGAATACTTGTGGTAATTCTTTCTAGGCCAAGCCCATGTGTGAAGAAGCTAGCAAAGGGAAAAAGTAGGATAGGTGGATTGGAGGGTAAGAGAGTCATTCCGCATCTGCTTTGACTTGGATACATTGAAAAAACCTCTCAAAAGAGCTTGGAGTACTTCTGACACGGTTGAGCTTGTACTTGATGCAATATGCAATACACAATTGCTCATGGAAGAATAAAAAATTTGTAGGATTAACGCACAACCCCAACACTATTTCTTACTCCAAATAAAGGACTCAATCAACATTTAATATTGTTCGTCCTAAATCCTCAAATTGGGAAAGTGGATTCCCTTTTAGAGAAGCATTTCTCATGGCCTTGGTTCAATTGGTTACCTTAGACTTGAGAAAAATAACTTTGTTGGCATTAAGGTCCATTTCGTTGGGTAGATTTTAGGAAGAATTGAAAAAAATGAAAGAAAATAGAAAGGAAAAAAAATTGGTGTTTAATTAAGTGGATTTGTGGAAAGTTCACCGGTGGGGTCTAAGTGTTTTCTCCCAAAATTGAAGAGAAAACATTATGACAGCCAAAAATCAAATTTGCCCCTCCCTCTCCACTGTGTCTATTATGTTTACGTTGTGTTGTTGTTGTCGTTTTTTTTTTATCACCATTTTTTTTTTCTTTCTTTCTTTTTTTTTTTTTTTAAGAAGGCACCTCGAATTGTTATATATAAATAAAATAACAAAGAAAAATAAAATATTATTACAATATTAATGACATGTTAATTTATATAAGATGTTATTCTTTTAATTTTAATTGATAATAAGTATTTTTTTTTTTAATGATTGTAAGGAAATTATTTTTTATATTATGTAATTGGAGTGTAAGAGTAATTTTATACAAACTTCATTTTCAATCCACTCACCTTTTTCAACTAAACAAATAAGTTTTTAATCCCTCCACTTTTTCACTTTCCAAACCAAACACATAAAAGAGAAAACAAAATCTCTTTTATCATTCAACTTTTCTATCCCTTCTCCATTTTTTATCCTCCCATTTTTCGACCCCTCCAACCAAATGAACCTTTTTTTTAGAGAGTTTCAACCTATGACGTCTATTTCTAATGATAATTTTTTATCATCAGACCAAGACATCAATCAGTTTTTAGTGTAGGCAGGGATTGAACTCCAGATCTCTTGTACAACCATCAGAGACTTTACTAGTTGAGCTAACTCAAGGCAATTGAATACTAGTGTCCAACTTCCAATTAACAAAAAACTTAATATTCAGATTAAGAAAAATGAGAATAAGTAATCTACTTTTAAAATCTTAATTTTATAAATTGTTATTAAGTGGTGTAACATTAAAAAAATGATAAACTTTGATGTTGTTTATATATATAATTGCTGGCGTGGGGTTTGTGCTGATTAATGTATTAGCAGTTTAGCACCATTACTCAAATTGATAGGCCAAGAATGTATTGACCCCCTTATGATGAATTAACAAATTAATTAGCCAAGTTAATTAATTAATTCAATTAGCATGTAATACGCATGGTAGCATAAACAAATCGCCAAATAACTAAATGTAATGGAAATTAAATTGACACGGTGATTTGTTTACGAATAGGGAAAACCTACATGGCAAAAATCATACCAGGTGATTTTAAAGTCACCACTCTCAAGAATTCACTATTATCACAACAAGTGATTACAATAAAGGAATCACAGTACATTATACCAACCTATAGTTGAACCCTTATCCTAATACTCAACTGGACTTGTTCTGTAGTGACAATCTCTCTTTGTAATACACGGCTCCTAGTACGTGACCAACCAATTCGATGTGCGGATCCTAATACGCGGCTTACTCACCAACTTGAGAAAGATGTTGGCTGCAAAGTTCTTCGGTTCATCACACAATGAAGATCACGAAGTTCCTTAGTTACAAAACCCTACGGTGTACAAATACAGCAGCTTATTCAAGAGAAAGACGAATTAGGGCAAATTCTGTCTCTGGTCACAATTTGCATGAACACAACTTTGCTTCATACTTGCACAATCTTTGATAGCCCTTAAAACAATCCTTATATTTGTTTAGGGTTGTGAGAAAAGAAAACCCAAATATGCATTCACAGATTGAAGTCAAATCAGCTTTGAAAAACTGATTTTCATAAACCTCGATAGATAACTTATCTGTCGAGATAGCTGTCAAGCATCGGGCTTCAACAGTTTTTTAAACCTTAATAAATACTAGCCGTCAAGTTTTAAAATCAGCACTTCTTCACCAATTTCTTGGACAGACTTGTATGATTTTAACACTTAATCTTGAAACCTTGTTCCTTGAAGCATTAAACACATGATTCAAATGTTCCTAACATTTGAATCTTGTTAGCCAATTCAATATTGACAAATGTTCCTAACATGATTCACATATATCCTAACAATCTCCCCTTTGGTGATCCGTGACAAAACCACAAAAAAAAAATGAACATATGAGAGAAGTCATAAATCACTCAACTCATACTCACTTGTTGAATACAATAAAATCTATCCTAATACAAACTCTATAAAAATTTTGCAAGAAGAGAGTTTATGGCAAGAAGGCTTTAACAACCTATTGATAATAGCTTAATTTTGCATATTTATATAATTATTAGAAAGTATTATGATACTTATTTTGAGTTAATTCATGCATTTTATAGTTGATTTTGGAATAATGCTAAATAATCAATTTTGTGCTTAATTGAATTTTAATGCATAAATTTGTCTTTTGTAGGATAATGAAATTAAATAAGTGGATTTGTGCAAAGAAGAAAGTTAATGGACTTTAATTTTACAAGGGCCATGATGAAGTCAAAAAAGGCCAACCTAATTAAATTCAAGTCCGATTGGAGTAAGAAATCAAAGGAAATTTGCACCTAATCTAAGTCCAATTCGGATTATGATTCCAGCTTGCACAGTAGTTAGTATTTGGAGCATAACTTTTGGCTCAGATGTCCAATCGAGATGATTCAAGTTGGGTTGAAAAGCTAACTTAAAGGGATACAACTTTGTAGTTTACAAAAGTCTGAATTATGAAGTTAAATGGGCTAAAAACGTTGGTTAAGTGAAGCCCCAAAACTTGGGATTTTCTCCAAACGGTAATTCAATTTGTAATATGATTCCTTGACCTATTTAAAGGCTCTTTAGGGAAAAATTCAGAAGAGAGCTTCTATAGAACATAATTTTGGTTTTCTTAAATTTGTTTTTTTTTATAGTTTTTAGAGTTTTATTTGTGTTATGGCTTGTTAGAAGCCTTGCTAAGGTAAGGGGTGAAACCCAACCGTTTATTAGTTTGTTCTTAACAATTATTTATTGGTTTTAATGCTTATGTTTTTATGTTTTTGATTGTTTTACTCATCTAGAAAAGTGCTTAGTTCTGTATAATCTTTTCATTTATCATAGATTTCAGGTACATTAAATACTTAGTATTCCCTGCAAACTAATTCACTAGTTTTATTTTGCCTAAAATCAATCAATTGCATGAAACTACCTTAGACAATTAATTCTTGAGTTTTTATTGTTAAATCATCAGACTAAGATCATCATTCATATGAATTTTAGTTGAGTTATAAAATAAATATTATTAAGACTACCAATAGATGTGTTGTGTGTGGATCCCTAAACTTTAGCGTCTTAATATATTGTTATTTTCTCTCAATTTAAATTACCTTTACTAAACTATCAAAAATCTCTTCAGTTAAACTTTATTATTTTAATTTTATTCTCTTGTGGTTTGCTAATCAATTCCCTTTTCCCTGTGGATTCAACCTTGGACTTTCTGAGTTATTACTTCGTGACAATCCTGCACTTAGGAGCATTATTTAAGTTGCAACACCTGAATTTCTGAAACACTTTAAACAAAACTCATCATGGCATCTTAGTGTGAAACATAAATAAAAGATTGCATACAAAATATAAGAATCATGTGCACAAAGAGAGAAAAGAAACAACACATGCAAATATAGGTGAATAACATACAACAATAGATATAAATCCAAATATAATTACAATGTATGTCAAATGGTCAAAGACCAATATACATGAGGTAAATGTAAAAGAAAGAAAAGAAAATACATATAAACCTCACTACACCCTCATAGTATAAACACTCCCCCTATCACAAAAATTTCCTATGCTAACTCTCCCCTATGTATATGACTCTCATATCAAAACTACTTCTCCTTTTTGTCACAAGTGACAAAGGGTAAGTACATCAAGTAGACATCTCATCATCACTGGGCGAGCTAGCATCCTTGTCCTCATTAACATTATCACTATCGGAGCCATCATCACTCTCATCCTCTAAAGCCAGTGGAGATGGAGAGGTATAAGTAGTGAAGCCACCCATGGTAGCCTGTTATCATTCAATACGACTAACATGGGTGTTTACCTAACATAACTCATCACTAAGTGCGTCAAGGAGAGCATCCATGTGCACAAGCTATGCCATGATGGCCTCTAGAGTCACTCTACCAATAGAAGACGAAGGAGCGGAAGTGCATGGAGCAGAAGAAGTTGGAGGAGTCGCAATCTTGGTCCAATGCTGCCTTAGTCTAAGCTGTGCCTCGCTCTGTCTAACGGTAGCAATGTTTATAACATTTATAACTGTAAAATGAGGAGACTCGGGAAAGGAGACAGAAAAATGGCGAAGAAGCCTTGTAATAGTGAAAGGAAAAATGAGCTTATTACGAGTCGTTGTATCCTTATAGACATCTATAAGGGATAGAATAAAATAAGAAGGGAAGTCAATAGAAATGTCCTCTAAGAAGGATAACAAAATCAAGCACGAGGCTCTGTGATGAAGTTATAGTGAAACAAAGGAAGAAAAATGAATGTTATTACCATGTTAAGAAATTTTGGACCTTTTGCAAAGCCCAAGCAAGGGGTGTTTTGACGGTCACCCCAAGATGAAGGTGTCTCACAAAATAGAGACAAGAGTTTGTCTTTGGACATAGTCCTCAGATGATTGCAGCCAGGGTAGTCAGAATGCACTACCCTAGGAACATATAGTATCTCGGATACAATATCTGGAGTAACTACAATGTGCGCACTTCGAATGCGAGTGACAAAATAAGATACAGAAATATCAAATCCATGCATATTGGAGTAAAACTCCTGTATGATCACGAAAGGACAGGTGACCAGGATGCCATATAGTGACTCCCAACCCCGACTATGGATGATAGTAGGATGGTCAGTATTCGAAAAATCCGATAGAATGACTTGGTGTTTCGAATGAATGCCTCATCGAGAAAAGTTCTCCAAAAAGCCCTTATGGGCTTTATCATCATGGAACCGTACATGAGAAGAAGTGGAGTCAGAAGAAGTGGATGCCCTAGAATGAAAAGGGTTTTAGGACGAAGTGGATTTTCGTTTAGGTGCCATAGCGCAACTAACAAAAGAAAAAGGGAGAGAAAGAAACAAATAGAAAAGCACCAACAATATCAATATCAATATAAAGATAAATGAAGGTATGTATGCATGAAAATGCATAAACATATGATATGCAAACTTAAAAACATCATGGGCTCAACCCAATCCAAATCTACCAGCACATAACAATTTAACATAGTAATCACACATCTAAAATGCATGAACATATAGTTAAAATGTAAATGTGATGCAATGTATGAACATTTAGGATCATTTACACAAAACTCATCCCAAAAATTTCACCAAAACTTCATCAATTTTGAAAAAACAAAAATTTTTCAAAAACCCAAAAACCTAAGTCTAATGCATGAAATGCATGAAGAATGAAGGATTAAGGACACTTACCAATGAAGAAGAACAAGATCTAGGCCGAAAAATCACTTGGAAATGAAGTTTAGAGTGAGAGAGAAAAGGTTTTGGGAGGTGAAGAGAAAAGATCTGTTGAGAGAGATCGGGGAGGAATGAGAGAAAATTGCGCTGAAACGTATATATAGAAAATCTTAAATCTCGACAGATTGAGAGGTATCGATATTTAAAATGCGTGAAATAGACGTTGAAGAGCTGTCGAGGATTTGTCGAAAGTTGTCCATAGCAAAAGGGGCTCGATGGATTGAGTAGCTATCGAGCATCCAGAAACATTCTCGGTGGATCGAGTAGCTGTTGAGAAGCTATTGAAAATGTGATAAAAAGAAACTGAAAGGGCTTGATAGATAGCCTAGCTATCGAGAGGTGTCCAGCAGCTATCGAGATTTCTTAAAAACAATTTTTCAATCAAGCATGCTATACAACCAAAGATCCAAACAACATTTTAAGCTCTCAAAATCATCTCTCAACAAGAAAAATGTCTAGCACATTGATCCAAAACACACACACACACTAAACAAGTCTAATCAGTTTTATATTTCAAAAACAAGTTAAGACAGTTTAGTGGGTATAACACATGCATTCTTTGTGATGGCCAAATCGCATTGTACCTGCACATATATCAAAAGTAGTAAAGAATATTGCGTGTTGTGTGTTGTGTGTGAAAAATATCGCAAGATTGCATAAGTGTCTACATGTTATGACGATTTTAGATATGAGAAAATTATTTTAACTCACAAACAATCATAATTTTTTGATAGGGACTATTACCTTCAAGGTACATCCTAAAACTCTCACATCTCCTAAAAGACGCGCTTGCAATCATATATAAAGTATTTTAATTCTTTTTTATTTTTATTTTTCTTTGCGTATTTTTCTTTTGAGCAAACCGTGCATAGGCATAGAAGAGATAAAGAAGAAATACCCAATGATGTTAAGCATTTGACATTCCACTTTTGTTATGCCAAAGCATACAAATGTCATTTCATGATTGGCGGGCAATAGTGGTGAGATGATTATTTATGCCTTTCTCTTAGTTTTTTCTAGTCTTTTTCATCAAAAAGAGTGATATGAGTGTTAAGTACAAGAGATTACTTAATCTTATTCATTACAAATATGAGCCACAAAGATGCTCATCTAAGCTACAAATGATACAAAATTTAGAAAACTTTATTTCAATGGTCATCCAATGTACACAAACACATATTGTTTTTGTATTTTTTTTCCTATTTTTTATTTTTTATTTCTATGAAGAAAAAAATAAAACAAAACTGAAAAATAAATAAACAAAAACATATTAAACAAAGTAAAGCATAAAACTAGACTGACTCAAAACATGAAAGCAAAACATACAAGTAATGCAAAAACAAAAACAAGAAAAGGAGAGAGACAAAAAGTGACTAAATCACTTAGAGCATTTTTCCTTCCATACTTTGGAAGAACCTTTTCGTTTAGCAAAATCTTGATATGGTGTTGAGGGGGAAGAATTAAAACCGTTCAAGTTTGAAAGGAACATGAGAGCTTTGAGAAAATCTCCAAGAGGAGCAAAGGATGATGGAAACTAATTCTAGTTTCTTAATGAGATCATAATGTTGCTCTGTTGAGTGGCTAACCACTTGTAGCAGTATTATTACTAGGAGGAACAAAAATAGTAGTATTAATAGAAGCAATACTAGGAAAAGAGAAATCATGTCTTAAACCGGTTCGATCGGAAGTAGATTTCTGAAAGCTGAGCACCTCACCAAGCTTTGCATTTGAAGTCCTTTCCAACTAAACTTTGACTTGGAATAGTTCAGCCTCAAGTTTCTTGGTCTTCTCAGCCAAAAAATTATTCTCAAATCTCAATGCTCCAATAATCTAATTGGCTTCATCAAATTTCGTGAAGATTTCTTCCCATTCAAGCTCCACATCAATGACCTTCTTGGTGGCCAACCTATACAACTTCTCATGCTTTTTCGAGACCTTATATAACTTTGCTTAGGTTGTGTGGATGTCATCTTGTTCATCCATTTTCTCAAATTTAGACTTAACCAAGTCCTCTTCTTCATCCACATCTTCAACAATCCTTTCAGTAGGATTTATAGTGGTGGTGAAGGCATTTAAGTTTCCATCAACCTCATTGTTGGAATCATTTTAGCTTGGTGTTGCTCAATGTAGCAGCAAGTGCCTTGTTCTTACCAATGGTTTTGAAATATGTAGGGCACTCTTGTTTCATGTGTCCGAAACCTTGATATCCAAAGCATTTTGGTCCTGAGGGAATAGTGTACTGATCGCCATCCCTAGCATCCTTCTTTCCTTTGTCCTGATTCTTGAACTGAGATGAGCTGGACTCCTTGCAGTCTTTTTCAAATCCTTTAGCATTGGCATTCTTCATAAACTTTTTGAATTACCGAGTGATATAGGATTTCATTTTAAAATCTTCATCGTCTGAAGACTCATTAGTGTCACTGTTCTTGGCTTTCAATGCCATGTTCTTTCCCTTACCAGATTTCCCTATCCTTATCAAACCCAACTCATAGGTCTGTAGATTGCCAACCAACTCTGTCAAAGGAATTTTGTCAACATCCTTCGATTCCTCAATCATGGTGATCTTCGCATGAAATCTCTCGGGTAGAGGTTTAAGCACCTTTCTAACAATCTTGGGTTTATAAATGGTTTTCCCAAGATTAAAGGCTGAGTTCACTATGTCCTTGAGCTTGGCATAGAACTCATCAAATGACTTATCCTCCTCCATCTTAATCTCTTCAAAGCTCATTGTAAGCCTCTAAAGTTTTGAATCCTTGACACCCTTGGTTCCTTCATAGGTTGTTTGGAGAATAGTTCATGCTTCCTTAGCAGTTTCAATAAAGGATATCTTGAACTCCTCATTTGTGACTGCATTGAATAAAGCATTCAATGTCCTGCTGTTGAAGTTAGCCGCCTTGATCTTAACATCATCCCAATCAACCGGCGCTTCCTTAGGCTTGGTTTAGCCTATCTCCATAGCTTGCCACACTTTCTCATCTAAAGACTGCAAGAAAGTTCTCATGCATACTTTTCAGTATGCATAATTGATACCATCAAATAATGGAGGTATAATAAGAGAGTATCCTTTATCCATGACAAACAAGGGTCTATGGATCACACAGCATAGATTAAAACCTAATAACTTGATAGGCTAAGAATGTATTGACTCTTTGTGATGAATTAACAAATTAATTAGCTAAGTTAATTAATTAATTCAATTAGCATGCAATACGCATGGTAGTACAAACAAATCACCAAATAGCTAAATGCAGCTGAAATTAAATTAACACAATGATTTATTTATGAATAGAAAAAACCTACATGGCAAAAACTTCACTAGGTAATTTTAAGGTCATCACTCTTGAGAATTCACTATTATCACAACAAGTGGTTATAAGTAAAAGAATTCCAGTACCTTATACCAACTTACAGTTGAACCTTTACCCCAATACCTAATTGGACTTGTTCTATAGTGACAATCTCTCCTTGTAATGCATGACTCCTAGTACGCGGCTTACTCACTAACTTGAAAAAGATGTTGGCTGCAAAGTTCTTTAGTTCATCACACGATGAAGATCACTAAACTTCTTGGTTATAGAACCCTACGGTGTACAAACATAGCAGCTTCTTCAAGAGAAAGATGAACTAAGGCAAATTTTGTCTCTGATCATAATTTGCATAAACACAACTTTGCTTCACACTTGCGCAACCTTTGGCGGCCTTTAAAACAACCCTTATATATGTTTAGGGTTGTAAGAAAAGAAAGACCAAATATGTATTCACAGATTGAAGTAAAATCAGTTCTGAAAAACTAATTTTCATAAACCTCGATAAATAGCTTATCTGTCGAGATAACTGTTGAGCATCAGGCTTCAGCAGTTTTTTAAACCTTGATAGATACTAACTTTAAAATCCAGCACTTTTTCACTTGTTTCTTGGACAGATTTGCATGGCTTTAACACTTAATCTTGAAACCTTATTCCTTGAAGCATTAAACACATCCTAAATCTACATAATTATAAGTTTTGTGAAAGGATTAGCTAATTCTATATTGACATAAGTTCCTAACATGATTCACATATGTCCTAACACAATTGTTTAAACAGAGTTCACAACTTCACTCTTGGTAGGCAATCCTAGCATTCAATAGGGGTGGAACTAATTATGACTTTGTGTAACTGAACTAGAGTAAGACTTGGTTAAAAACTTGAAATCCAAATAGAAGAACTAAAATGAGGAACTAGTTTTGTAGTGTTCACATTTAGCAAGGAAATGCTAGTGAAATAGAAAGCTTGAAGGAGAGAATCATCGTGAGGAAAACAATATTTTATCTCATGTATATTATTTTGACTTTCACTAGGTAGAGAATTTTTTTTTTTGGGACAATTCGAATGTCATTTTTGGAATCAATGATTTGGGTATATGCATAATTTCCTCTCATATATAATGTGGGTTTGGATCCACGTTTGAGTTTTGCTTTTGCCTTTTTTTTTTTTTTTCTACACGCATTTTGAGGGATAAGTGCAATAGTGGAGTACTGTTTGGCCATGTTTTATTGACATTTTTGTCAATCAGTGGGTCCCGTGCACTGTTCACGGGACCTACAAACTTCACTTTTTAGTTTTTAGTTTTTAGTTTTTTTTTTTTTTTTTTTCATTAAAAATGGGTCTTATGGTATTATTCACAATTTAAAAATTATTTTACTATAGTGTTTTTAGTTTATTATATATAATGTGGGTTTGGATCCACGTTTGAGTTTTGCTTTTGCCTTTTTTTTTTTTTTTTTTCTACACGCATTTTGAGGGATAAGTGCAATAGTGGAGTACTGTTTGGCCATGTTTTATTGACATTTCTGTCAATCAGTGGGTCCCGTGCACTGTTCACGGGACCTACAAACTTCACTTTTTAGTTTTTAGTTTTTTTTTTTTCATTAAAAATGGGTCTTATGGTATTATTCACAATTTAAAAATTATTTTACTATAGTGTTTTTAGTTTTCAGTTTCAGCAAAATAAATTCTATCCAAACGGACCCATAGTATGTGGTGTGGGAGCCATACCTTGTGAGAAGCTAATACATTGTGAGAGATAAATCCACAATTCATATAATTTATACTATAAGAGATAGATTCTCCTAGAAATGGGTGGGTGAAAATGAAATCAATGTCACATAGTATGAATAGGGTAAATGATTCATGTATGAGCTAATTCAATTATATGTGGATTAATATGCATTCAAGAATTAGGCTTTTTTTATTTTATATGATTTGATAGTCTGGGATTGGAATCCTAATTTTCGTTACAAAAGAAAGTACACAATAGGTGGATTATTCATTTTTATTGAACTAAAAGGTAGAATAATTCCAACTTCAAAAATCTAACATGGCAGATTGAATATTAAGATCTTCAGGTTTCAGTAACAAGGAGGACCACAAGGCAAAATTTTGGGCCAACTTTCAGAATTCTTGGTCCCAATTCGTTTTGATTAGTCTATAAAATCAATGGTTCGATTTTTTTTTTTCTTTCCCTTCAGCAAGAAAATGAAATTATTTCTTTATTTAGTGTTTTCCTCCATACGCTTGAAATTGAATTTTGGAATTTTTTACTGTCTCCATTAATTGAATCATAAATTCCATATGCAAAAATCATGCCATTTCTTGTATAACTGAAATTTGCTTGCATTTTATGCTGCTCTTAAAATGCCAAGTTGCCACTACCACCGTATAATGTCCACACAAATTATATAATTAAAGTAAAAAAATGAACAAATAAACAAATAAAAGGAAGAGGAAATTTGTAACTTTGTTGGATTAACTAGAACAAGCCAAATTCTTACACCGATCAATACACTGTCATGAGCATCCCATATTACCTAATTTAGTCTAATTTGAAACAAAGCAAAAGGAAAAGGGGAGAAGAAAGGGTTAAATTAGAGAGGAAGTCCATGACCATGAGACACAATCCTATGCTAAGTTAAGAGCTAGTCCCCACCTTCAAATTGGTTTATCTGACAGTACAGGCAACTGCATAAGCCCAATACTTGAGATGCTCTTTCATGGCCACATTATCATTGAATGATGGCATCAGATTCTTATTTCGATGTTGATCTCCAAAACTCTGATTCCGATACCCACATGTTTCCTTAAACATTGAAAACATAGAAACTTCCTCCACATCAAGGCACAAATCAAGCTCTCCAAGAATCTTTCTCCTATGACTCAACCCTCTCTTGCTTCTTCTCCTTGTCTTCCTTCTCTCTTCCTTCTCAGCTGACATTTTGAGCTCGATCACTTCATCTTCAACATGATTGGCCATCTGGGGTTCAATTTCATCAGCAAATTCACCACATTTGGTGCACATTGGGTCCAAATTCTCATCATTTGGCAACTCATCTGGGTGGTGTTGAAGAATTGGTGAAATGGGTTCGGATGATTCTTCTTTGGAAGACTCATCATTGACATGTTCTTGTGTGTCAATTCCATCACTGGCTGAATCCAAAGACTTGTTCTTTGGTGCAAAAATGTTGGTGAAGAACCAAAGAGAGTCTAAGCTCTCAATGACCCATGGACCATCCATGAGAAATAGACAACAACAACAAAGCCAAACAAAACCATCAAACTTGGGTAAAACAAGAGTAGAGTGGACAGTAACTATAATCATTTAAGAGTAGAAGAATGAACTTCGTGATTTGCTACAGTAGTTTTTGGACTGACCCTCTTTTTTTTCCTCTTGACATTAGTGTCATTCATTGGTTGTTATTTTTGAATGACTAAAATATCCCTTTTTATCTGACGTTTTAGGATGATCGATGAGGATATTTTGGTTCTTTCGGGAAAAAACAGTGGGCGGTTTTCACCGAAAGTGCAATAATTTTCGTGTGATTAAATGCATTTGTCAGTTACAATTATTGGTGAGTGATGCCCACGCGGCTCACTCGAAAGTGAGAGTAGCAGACTCTTTTATTTGAACTTTGTGACTCTTTGACTATTCCTAAGTCCGTTAAAATCGATGACAATTCACCCAACGGTCGAAAACAACCTGTAATTTTTTTTTTTTTTTTTTTGATAGCTAAACAACCTGTAATTGGTAGTGTAGTTTGGTTGCAGTTTTTTAGAAAAAAAGAATACAATTTGAAAATTTTGACAACTGTAAAACCAATTTTACACCTATTGCTATTTATAGGTTGACGGTAAAAGTGTTAGGGAATCAATTATAATCTACCGTATAGGATGAATCTGAATAAAAAATTTGTTGTAAACTTATAGTCTTAGATAAGTTAAATAAATTTAAAATTGGTGTTTTTATAACAATTGTTAATAAATAATTTTAAGAAAATTTTGACATAATTTTCATGAAAAATATAAAAAGCTATAAAAAAATTTAGTTTTTTTTCCTCAAAAAAGGTTTACAAAATATTTTCTAAACTAATATCATTAGGACACCGGATAATTTTTCTTATAAAATTAAACATGGTTTTATATTTTTATAGATAGAATACTGCTTTTTTTTTAATAGTTTGTTAATCCCAAAAGTTAAACATGGTTTTATATTTTTATAAACAGGATACTGTTTTCTTTTTAGTTTGTTAACCCCAAAAATTCATTTGGCTTAGTATTTTTTTAGAAGCTAATTGATGGAGAACTATAAGTAAAAAATGAAGAAATTTTTTAATTGCATGACCTAATTAATGAGTCATGCAATTTATCTAAATAAAATATGTTAATAATTTTATGACCGGAGAATTCTAAATGCCAAAACGGATTGGAGAAAAATTTTGTTCATAAAAATCTTTCTAGAGAAAAACTTTGTTTATAGTAAGATCTTTTTAATTTTCAAAAACAATGGAAAACACAAGAATATTCTTAGATTTATGTGCAGGGTGTTAGCCATTTTTATTTAATAATATTTTTTGTAAAAAATTTATTTGGAAAATAATTATTTTTAATAGATTTTTTTGAAATATATATATATTTTTTTCATTAGACGTGAAAATCTTTAAGAAATGTGTTTCTTCAAGTAATAGTCTAGTGATAATGACATCTTTTGCAGTACTCCATAATTATATTCAAATCTCATCTTCTTCTCCTCTGCTATCTACCTATCTTAAAAAAAAAAAAAAAAAAAAAAAAAACAGTCTTATGTTTTTAGTGGCGGGAATGACTATATCTCCAAATACTTTTTAAGTTTTAAAACAATCATAATTAGGAAACTATTATTATTTTTTAAAGTAGAATTAATTAGCAAAATGACAGCAGTATAATATCCTGCAATGAGAAAAAGGAGGTGGGTTTTTCTTTTTAGTCTTGATTTGGAAGGTCCGTATAAATGAAATGGCTACCTATAATGGCTTTTTTTTTTTCCTCTCTTGGAATTAAAATTTTGGGATTTTTTCCAACAAAATTAGGGTTCTTGAGTTGCCGAAAAGGGGATTTTATGAATGATTTTTTTTTTTTGGGTGTGAGCGTATATTTTAGTAGTCTCATTATCTCTAGAAGCTTTTTCTATTTTCTTTTGATGTTATAGGGGAAGGAGCCTTGAGTTGCCTAAGGAATTTGGAGACTTAATGATAATTGAAGTATTTGAGTCCCAAAAAAAGGTTTTGAAAAATTTTCAATAAATAATTTTGAAACTAAGGCTGTGTTTCATTTGAGTGTAAATAGAATTAGAAAATTATTTTACACCTTGATATGTTTGGGGGTGCACATGAAAATTTGGTTAAACTGAAAATAATTTTCAGTTAGGTTGCATTAGTTTCAGTGTAAAATGTTTTTCAGGTGAAAATGTTTTTGGGAAAATAAAATATTTTTTAGTGTTTGGTTGCATTTTGAAAATTGTATTAGAAAATATTTTTAAGTGTTTGGTAACATTTTGAAAAATACAAATTTTCTACTGGTTTCTCACATTTTCACAGCTTCCAAACAAATTTATAATAGAAAATTGCAAGATATAAACTTTTCAAGAAAAAAAAAATCAAAATAAAACCATTAAACTTTCAAAGTCGGTCAACATAGAGAGGAGGAGGAAGAAAGAGTGAGAGATTAAGGGAAAGAGAATGGTAGATCAAGAGAGGTTGAAATCGGGGTCCAGGCTCTGATCTGTGTTTGGTGTTGACGACGAGCTTCAGTGGTAGTGAGAACGAGGTGACAAGGCTCTGATCTATGATTGGCAGTGACTTTTCAATTTGTAAAACTTGATTTGAAGGTATAGGTTGGTTCGAACGAGGGATGGGTCAATGGAGGTGGATTGGTAAGGACGAGGATGAGGGATGGGTCGGCGGAGGACGAGGATAAGGGATGGGTCGGTAGAGTGACTTGCATGCAACGGCGGGGCCATGTGTCGAGGGGTGGTTCTGGGCATCACTGGCGAGGATGGGTTTGAACAAGAACAGCGATCTAGGGTGCGATCTCGGCGGTGCTGGGGTGTGACGAGACCGGTGCGATCTAGGGTTGGGGTGGTGGTGTGATTTGGTACGATCTAGCTCACTCTCTCTACTCTCTCTTCTTGCTCTTTCTCTCTCTCTCTCTCTCTCTCTCTCTTTGGGTGTTTGAGTCCGGAAATCATTTGAAGGTAAAATACAATTGTAAATGATTTTTCGGGTCAAAGGGCTTATTTTACAGTCAAAGTTTAAGATTTTTCGGAAAACTTTATTTACATGTGCACCCAACACGCTACTGGGTGTAAAATATTTTCTAGAAATCATTTACACCCAAAATAAACGCAGCCTTAATCGTAAAATACCCCTAGTTGACTTGTAAAACATTTTACACATCCATTTTACCTTCATTCTATTTTCGGACTCACACACTTGGAGAGAGAGAAAGCGTTAGAAGAAAGACACACCCAAGAGACCCATCTTCAAGCTTCGGACCAAACCCAAATCACGTCGCCCATCTCCATCCACGTGTCGGTGAGTTCTCCCTTGCTTCCTCTCTTTTCTCTCTTCTTCCTCATCTCCTCTTCTCTTCCATTTCCAACCTCTTTTCCTTCGTCTCTCTCAAACCCAAACCTGAACCCAATATACAAGAATTTGTCTCTCAAACCCACCTTTGACCAACCCATCTCCACTCGATCTTGTCGTCGCCACTCGCTAATCTACATTCTCTCTTTTTCCCTCCTACCAACTAAGGTCGGATTAGACATTGCATGCCACCAATCTAGTGCCTTCACACAAGTGCCCTTTGAGTCTGATTTTCTTTTTCTTTGATCTTTGATTTTGTTGTTGTTGTGGTGGTGTAGGTGGTGGTGTCTTGGTGGGTTTTGTATGGGTGGTGGTGGATTACAATATTCCATTAAAATAACTGAAAAATACCGATTGCTCTCATTCAACAATAAAGCTGGTACAAGAGTACAAACAATATAAGCCAGATATCACTCTCAAATTTAATTGAAAAAAGTGAGTTCCGTATTCTTTGGTTCTCTTCTCTATTCAGCTAAGTCTTCCTTCCCTCTTCAATAACCAAATGGCCAATCTCTTTTCTTTTCTTTTCTTTTTTAAATTGATTCTTGTGACTTATTAAGATCCGAATCTAAGACTAATTAATCCAATATTTTACAATTTGCCGTCGGTACAAGAGTACAAAGGCTTTGTGATTATTAAAACTTTTAACTACTGCAATAATTATTGAATTAAATGATATCATATTTGCGTGTAGAGACCAGATAAGATATACAAGTTTCTATTTGTTACGAAAGTAGTACAATCTGATTTTTTTTTTTTTTTTTTTAAGTTTGATCAGGCATAACTCGATTTTCTATGGATCGAGTATTTCATAGAAACTCGATTTTAAGATTATCGAGTATCGAAACAGGGGCATATTCCTATATAGTTTGCAAACAGGGGCAAATTGCTAAATAAAAAAAAAATTGAGGGCAAAAAGCCAGATAGTCCTACAATATTCCATTAAAATAACTGAAAAATACCGATAGCTCTCATTCAACAATAAAGCTGGTACAAGAGTACAAACAATATAAGCCAGATATCACTCTCAAATTTAATTGAAAAAAGTGAGTTCCGTATTCTTTGGTTCTCTTCTCTATTCAGCTAAGTCTTCCTTCCCTCTTCAATAACCAAATGGCCAATCTCTTTTCTTTTCTTTTCTTTTTTAAATTGATTCTTGTGACTTATTAAGATCCGAATCTAAGACTAATTAATCCAATATTTTACAATTTGCCGTCGGTACAAGAGTACAAAGGCTTTGTGATTATTAAAACTTTTAACTACTGCAATAATTATTGAATTAAATGATATCATATTTGCGTGTAGAGACCAGATAAGATATACAAGTTTCTATTTGTTACGAAAGTAGTACAATCTGGACTCGACAACACAATGTATGCAATAATGAAAATCATTGATAAAGAAGTTCGAATAAAGTTATGGTGATGACCTATAAATTGGCATCGATTTGTTAATCAAAGCATTATTGTTGACCCTAGCTAGTTCCTATAATCCTATATTCATTGACAGGCTCCCTTAAACCGTGCTACTCCAACAAAATAATCTAGAAAATGTTAAAAAAATAATGAGAAAAGTTAACCGATACTTTAAAGGTATTGATTTAAAAAGTATTTTTAGAAATTTTTTTTATGAAAAAAATTTATTTTTTAAAGAACTTTTTATATTTTCTATAAAAAAGATATTAATTTTTTTTTCTAATATTCTTGGAAGTGTTCGCTTTCCTTTCCGCCGGGCTGATCTCGTTGAATTGTGTCTATATGAGTAGTTGCTGACACTTCTATGCATTTTAAGGGCATATTCAAATGGAAAAACTGGGATTACAAGTGCTTTTGCTTTTGATCTCAATCATTCATAGTACTTCTAATTTTAACAACAAAAAAAATTTTAAAAATAGTTTTTAAACTAATGCACTTCGAACATCCATTAACTTTTCCCTTTAAAAATAATTCTTAGACTGGAGGCCCAGTAGGCTTGTAGTACTCTAAGGTCTCACCAATCTTTAGCACTTAAATATAATTGACTCTATCATTGTTTCGTGTAACTAAAATGTCTTAAGGAAACATTTGTTCATTTCATTGTAAAATTTGATAAAATCTAAAAATGTTTTCCGTTAATCATAAAATCATTTGTAAATTGTATTACTGATAAATTTCTCTGTAAATTGTAGTGAAACCTTCGATTTTAAAAAAAAAATGGTAAATCATTTTATAAAAACATGTAAGCTACTGTTTTGGTGACTAATGTAGGTGGTCTAGTCATCTGCTCCTCTGCAACTCCAGTAGCTGAGCTAACAATTTTGGTGGTTTGTACTTGAAAAGAAATTGCATGTCACAACAAACACCTAAAAATATTATAAGAAAATATTTTCATGTAAAATTTTTTACATTGGACAATGAAATTGACCGAGTTCCTAAAATAGTGGGAAACAAGTGCATGACCTATAGTATATCCTTTATGTATTTGAGGTAGATAAAACACACTCTCTCTCTCTCTCTCTCTCTCTCTCTCTCTCTCTATATATATATATATATATATATTTGGTAATAGGGATATTATATAAACAAGAAAATTAGCCTACCATAGAGGTAGTATCGGTACAAATTCTGTTACATCCTAGATGATGTAGGACACAGTCAAGAATTCAAATTTTATAATTATTTAATTTTAGTATTATTATGTAATTTTTTATTATTTTAGGTTTAGGGTTATTATTTCCTTGTTTTTAGGTGCTTTTTAGGTCAAATTTGGTTTCTGTTATGCTTAGGTATTAAGTAGAAGTTATTTTAGAATCTATTTTTTTGTCTATCAAATTTTATGGAGCCCTTAAATAGGTCCCTAAGTCTATACACCTTTTTTGAACAATTATTCAATCAATAAAATTCAAAATTTTGTCTTTCTATTCTCTGGTAGATTCTAGACCCTTTCTTCTTATGGATTCAAAGACCCTTGTGGATTCAAGGAACCCTCGTGGATTTGAGGTTATTTTTAGAAGCAAACATGTTTTGTTTCTTGTTTTCTATAGGTAGACGTGTTCTACTTCTTGACGTTTTTGCATCCCACATCAATTGGTGTCAGAGCCTTAACTTACCTTGGTCTGATTGCTAACCGGCGAGACAGTAACCACCACCACAACAATGACGAATAACTTAGCGAGTATTATGTGACGTACAACAAGCACTCATAAATGTCTATGCTAGGATGGCGCCGTTGAAGAATGGAAACTATAGGGATAATTGTAGCGGAGACGTAACTCATGGGCAACCTATTGGTAAGCAAATCTCATATAGGACTTATAAGAGAATTGCAAGTTTTAATGGTTATTTTTTAAAAGAAGATTTTCTTGATTGGTTACTTGATTTGGAGGATTTATTTAACTATAAGAATATTTGTTATGAGAGAAAAGTTGGACTTGCTTTGTTTAAACTTAGTAAGTATGCCTTATGTTGGTGGGAACGAGTACAATCTGATAGAATCCAACAAGGTAAAAACAAAATTCATTCATGGTCAAGGATGAAAAAGATGCTTGCTATCAAATTTTATCTTTTGGATTGTGAAGAAATCTTGTCGTATACTATACAAGATTATTATTGGCCAAAAAGTTTGTACTTGAATTATTTTGAAGAGCCATATATTCCACTAATAAGGGAGGAATTGCATGTTGAAAAAAAAAAATACTTTTCTTGAAGAATATGTAGAGGGCAAGGAAGAAACTATAGAGAATTCTGAAGAACTTAATGAAGATATGGTTATAGAAGAAATATCTCAAGTTAAGATTGTGGAGGAGATTATTGAAGAACCTATTTTAGAGAAAGATCTTGAAGTCAAGATAGTAGAGACAATTGAAGAAGAAATTAAAGATGAAAGTTTCAAGGATCTCAATAAAATCAAATTATATGATTGTCAATCTCAGGATCCTTTTATTTTGGTGGTAAGTGATGCACCAAAATTTATTGATTTTATTGGGATTGATAGATTTGATTCAATTGTTAGTTCTTATTTGGTAAATCTCTATAATCACATGAAGACTAAGGAAAAAGAAATTCAAGTTGATTTGTTTATTCCATTGATGAGTTGCAAGTATGGAAAGAAGAACAAGAGGCTCAAGCATTCGAAGTATTTGTTTATTTGAAGCAAAAGATTTTAAATTTCGAAGATGAACTCGAGGATGAGTATGTTTCAAGTGAAGCGGTTTGATGTAGGACACAGTCAAGAATTCAAATTTTATAATTATTTAATTTTAGTATTATTATGTAATTTTTTGTTATTTTAGGTTTAGGTGATTTATTTCCTTGTTTTAGGTGCTTTTAATGTTGTTTAGTCAAATTAGGGTTTTATATACTTACGTAGCCACCTTAGGGGTTTCCTAGCCGCCTTAGGGTTTCTTGCCATCCTAGGTTTTCTTTTTATTATTTAAACGCATTGCAGTCTCCAAAGGCAATTCAGTTTTCAGATTAATAAAAATATAGACTTTTTGTCAAATTCTTTCTCTGGTGAATTCTAGTTTATCACCTTGTGGATCTAAGGAATCTCTCGTGGATTCAAGATTTACTGCCCAGGAGCTGACAATTTATTTTTTGTCCATAAAAAAAAGTATCGTGTGTGCTTTCTTTAAGCTTCTATGACATCACTAGATCAATAAGACATACATAAAAAAAAAAAGCTACTTCTATGACATCACTAGATCAATAAGACATACATAAAAAAAAAAAGCTAACTCCACAGGTGGAGTATCTAAAATAAGAAAGTTTCGTTGTAAGTGGACAACTATCCTTGCAAGGGAATCAACACAAAGACAAGAGTAGGCTTCTCTAAAGCCGTGGTTGTTGATATTCTATTGGGGGATTAGATTCAGCCGGGTCTTGCAATCATCAACAATAAGTGCATATTCAGTATTTAAGGAATCATTTGTGGTGAGCAAGCTAGCAACGGAGCTGGCATCAATTTATAATTTCAACAAATTGAATTTGGAGTAGAATGCATAAGCCATGGCCATCCCTTACTGCCCATAGTTAAGCTGCTAAGCTATTAGCCCAACCATTAGATCTATTAAATCTTTTCACCCATCTGCCTTGACAGATCCACCAGCAAGCCCAGATCCATCTTACCTCTGGGATTTGGGCCTTCTGTAAACTTCCTGCCAATGCCATTCTAGTCTCACACTCAAATTGATGCTGGATTTTTTTTCAACTTGGGGCGGTCTCTAAAAACCTCACGTGCCATTGTTACTGTTTAGCAACCACACGCACGTGAAGCCACTTACATAAACGATGCCGTATAGTTAAAGACATTAAAGAAGATTACACAAAGATAGAACGGTGACGTTTTGCTCCTAGCGGTGGGTCATTTAGAGGATTACAAGATCAGTTACAAGATATTATTGTTAGTTAGAGATTAAATAAAAGATATATTTATATAATCAGAGTTTGTTATGTAAGAAAGAGAGGTATATAATAATATAAATGTGATTAGTGTAATGATTCATCATTAAGCCAGTAACCTCTCTCTCATTTCTCCTGTGTACATTTGGTGAATATTGTGTTTTGACTAAGGCTAAATGAAGAACATGGTTTGGTACTGATGATGCTGAAAATATCACCAATGAGTCACACAATACTCGCACACTCAAAACGCTACCTGTACAAAGAGAGCAAACAGAGAACACTGGTGTGGTGCTGGCCAAATACCCTCCAAAGGTCAAGTTAGAACCTTTTACAACTCTAGAGTGCTAGAAAGGGTGTAATTATGCGTACCTTGATTTATGAGGGTATTGAGGCTTTTATAGTAGTAGAGGGTTGACCATCTCTTCCTTGGGTTAGAAGTCCTTTCCTTATAGGAATCCTAATGAGTGTATATTGCGGAATCCTTTCCTTGTAGGATACTAGCATTAAGCATGGGATACAAGCTATTTCCTTATTTACTCATGGGTGGTGACCAAGCCAAGGTTTCACTAAGACCGTCAGTTTCAGGATCGTCAGCTTTCCTTATTCCCTTTAGCCATAACGGTGTCAGCTTCTTGATGTTGTTACCTCCTGGGTGAACAAGCTTCCTTCCTATCAAGTCATTGTCCATCAGTTTTTTGGGTCTTCGGCTTCCCTCATAATTTACCTCGTCAGCTTAAGCCGTAGGACCTACTCTATGATTAAATCCGACGGGTTAAATCCGAAGTGCCTTGCATGCTATAATTTTACTCATTAGTTGCCCCTACTCCATATCTCCATTAGTTTAAATTGATAGGTTATGGAGTTATATTTTTTACTGCTAACTTTCACTTTGGCTAGGAGAGAGGAAATAATTTAAGGGCGATTCCTCAAGCAGTCAGTATTAAATGCTCGGACACGTGGCACATTCTGCTTGGCTCCGCTTCTAGACGAGGGCGTTGTTTCGTCTTCTGTGCATTTCCCCTTTATATATAACTCACCTTTTTTCCTCATTTCTCCTATTTCACTTTTTTTGGTTCCTGGAGAGAAGATCTGTTGCTCTTGTTCTGTCGATTCACCTACATCGTCACCTGTGCTGCTGTCTTCGCTCTTAGAACCGTTGCCCGTTTTAAGAAACTTGTAAGGTTATTATTATTATTATTTTTTTAATTATTTTTATTTTTTTTATATGCTTTATTTCAATTGATTTCTCTTACAGTGAGGTTGTCATTTTAGGTGCTTAGAATAAATCCGTCACTTGTAGGTAGTCAGATGTCAAGTGACGCGTCAAGTGATTAGTCGTTGGTTCGCGATGGAGCGGGCTATGACGAGGTATTTGGTTCAAGTCATGAGTCCGGGAGCTTTTCCTGGTCATCAGAGAGAGAGACGTCAGCTCAATCTCCTGTCGAGGGGGTAGGGAGTCATGGAGACGAAGGTCAGGAGGAGGTAGTAGATGAGGAGGGTGAAGTTGAGGTGGAAGGAGAGAGGGATAGTGACGGAGATGAAGGTGATGAAGAGTTGTGTGAGAGAACTTCAGGAAGTCCTAGAGGTAGTCGTCCCTTTGTCCTTCCTAAGGAATGGGTTGTCAATAAATTTTTACCAAAAATGAGTGATAAGGTTTTTAAGGAGTTGCACACCCGTTTCCAAATCCCAAAACCATATTCCTATCTGTCTGCCCAAGGAAAATGAAAAATACTATACGGGGAGAACTGCAGATGTTGGTATGTATGATGCAATGTTTGCTGCAGGGCTCAGACTGCCCTTGACGGCCTTGCACCGTCAGCTGGCTGACTTTCTTGGTTTATCCATTAGCCAGATTGCCCCAAATTCATGGAGGATTTTCATAAGTGCTGAGGTCTTGTAGGGTTGTCTGAGTGGAGGACATCGTCATCTTTCTTTAAATGAATTCTTCTACTGCTATAAACCCCAACATCTTTCTTCTTCTAAGAGGATGTATCATTTTGCCGTTAGGGAGAGGGATTTGAGATTAGTGTCTGAGATGCTAGATTCAAATAGAGATTGGAAGAGTAGGTACTTTTTTGTTAAAGGAACAGACTGGGTGTGTCGCCAGGAAGAATAGGAGACGATGCCCCGTGATTATTTTGATAATACTTGGGCTTTCGTTAGGGATTCAGGTTTTAGCCGACAACTTTTAGCCCCGTCAGCTTTTCCATACATTTATTTATTTATTTTTGGTGTTTTAACGACGTCAGCCTATTTTTCTTTTTAGCTAACACTCGCCCTCTTAGAACTGAAGAACAGAGGGATTTTATCCGTCATGTTCTAGAGATTCCCTTAGAGGAGCGTAAGTGTCGAGATTTAATTACTCTTGACACTCTTTACGCATACTACGGGGATCAGGAACTGATGCCTGAATCTCACAAGCTAGAGGAATTTTCTCGCCGTCATGAGTAGTTTTCTACCACTCTGTCACATTGGTTCCTATCGCCAGTATTTCTCATGCATGTCTGTTATGTTTGCAGAAATGGAGGCCGCTAAGCAATGGATAAGGGCTGCTGTTGCCCGTTAGAAGGAGGAGAAAAGGGCCAAGGGAAAGTTGACATCTTCGTCAGCCCCTAAGGCCGTCACTAAGGGTTCGTCAAAGAGGAAAATAGTTGGGAAGGATGTCTGTCCACTCAAGAAGGTGGCCGTCACTCCTGGGGTTGAGCCCCTAGAGAAGTCACCCCCTAAGTCAGTCCATGGGGCTGTAAAGGGGGTAATGACTCCTTCTGGTCTGGTCCTTGAGGGGCCTCGTTGCCTGTTGATGCACAAGGATTATGCTGTCGAAAAGGTGGAATCATTTATAAGACCGACGAATATGGATCCTTGTGCTTAATTGGGGACGGAGGACCTGGGAGCGTCAGTGATTTTTTACTTAACACGAGTAAGCTGTCTCTCCTTGGCTACCTTTCTTTTTTATCTTTTTCGTGTTTATTGACTGACAGCTTTGCCCTTCTTAGGCCTTGGTATGTTTGAAAGCACTTCAGGACTGGTGTGTGGCTAAGGAGGGCATCGTCAACCGTGTAAGGAAACACAACGTTAATTTGATGAACAAGCAGGGTTAGTACAAGGAGGCCATTCGTCTTCTGAACGTCGAGTTGAAAGAGACGAAGCAGAAGTTAGAGGAGGCGGGTCGTTGGAAGGAGGGGTTAGTGCAAGAACTGACGGCCTTTCGTGAGCAGGTGGAGCAGGTTGGTGCTGATGCGGTCTTGAAATTTAAGGCATCAGATTCCTTTATTGATGCTTGTGGTGGATACTACGGCACGGGGTTTAATGACTGCCTTAAGCAGGTTGCATCAGCCTTTCCTGAGTTGGATTTGTTCGGTATTATTATGGATGATCTCCCACCAGCGAGCCTGCTAATGACACCGTCATTACTGAAGGTGACGACTTCGAGGATGCCTCTTCTCCTAATGATAGTGGCATTGTTTTGGCCCAGCCTGCTACAAACCCTCCTGTCACTATCTCCAATCTTTCTGTGGAGGAGTTAGACGTAGAAGACCCTTCTGCTCAAAAAAGCAAAAAGACCTCGAGTGATGTTCCTTCTGCCCAGCCATAATTTTGCTTTTTGTAGTTGTTACATTTCGTACCATTTGCAAACAATATTTTTTAAGTGCCCCTCAGTTTTCTGGGCTTTTATTTGTAAGTAAGCTACTTTTGTGATACTCTAGTAATCGTTGCTTTTGATCATTTATGTATGGCTATTTTGTCCGTGTGTTTTGTTTTCTTACTTTGTAAACTTTGAGTTTATTTTCTAGTCGTAGGCTGAGGTCGTTAGCCTAGCTCTGGGTTATAATTTAATGGTAATGATTATGGACCCGTCCATTTTAATGACGCCGTTAGCTTAGTAAAGCCATTGTCCCCTTTAAGGGATTTTTAGTCGTTCCTTCATTCTTGAAGTTGTCCATGTTAATGTTGGGCTTGTTTTGTTTTAAGGGAATGTTATGTCCGTCGGCTTCTTGCACTGGACTTATCCCTTATTAAAATCCCACTTTTTTGAGACCTTTACTTTGTTGAGTCCTTCACTTTTGAGGAGTCCGTCACACAGACTGTTAATCTTATGGCCTTGTCCACATTATGGACTTATTGGAGCAACTTTGTTGAGACCGTCACTTTCATGAACCCATCTCTTTTGATGAGTCCGTCACAAGGATCGTTAATTTTATGGCCTTGTCCATATTATGGACTTAGTGGAGCCATTCTTTTTTACCATCTCGTCACCTTGATGAGACCGTTAGCCTAAGTGGTTGATATTTTTTCATCCCTTTGGGATAAATTGATGCTTATCTGTATCTGGACTTGGTTTCTAGCCCATCCTCTTGGGATTGACTCGTCAGTCTTAAGGGCTTACAGTCGCCCATTTTTGTAGATTGAAGGTTGTCCACTCTTTAACTTAGAATTTTTTAAATTTTATGGATTTGGTGTTGTTTGCTTTTTGCAAGCTTGTAAATAGAAAATGTTAGCCTTTCTGAATAAACTCCTCTTATTGTCATGCATTCATAAAAAAGTAGCTTTAAAAAACTTGCCCTTTGGGCTCATTGTAGCAAAAAGTAAAGTAAAAAAAAAAACTTGCCTTTTGGGCTTATTGTAACAAAAACTAAAGTAAACGATAAGTTTGAGGAGTAAAACTATGAATGAAAGGAGGTGTTGTCGTCATCTCTACTGGTAGTACTTTCGTAAGTGTTTTGCATTCCAAGGATGTGGCAGCTTCCGTCCATCTATTGTTTCTAGGTGGTAAGTGCCTTTCCTCTGCCACGACGTGACTCGGTAAGGCCCTTCCCAATTTGGGCCGAGCTTCCCTTGGGTTGGGTCTCTTGCTACGCCCTTGACTTTCCTTAAAACGAGGTCTCCAACTTGGAAGTCTCTGCGTTTGGCCTAGGAATTGTAGTGCTTAGTTATTCAGTCCTGGTATTGTGCGAGCCTTTATTTCGCTGTCGCCCTAACTTCGTCTATTAAATCGAGCTGTAGACGTATAGCTTCTTCGTTTCTGCTCTAGTCATGGTTATGCACCTTGTAGCTTATAAGTCCGACTTCGGCTGGGATGACCGCTTCGTTTCCATATGTTAGTCGGAATGGTGTCTCTCTTGTGGGTGTCCTTGTTGTCATCCTGTACGCCTAAAGTATGCTTGGCAGCTCTTCAGGCCATATACCTTTTGCTCCCTTGAGCCGAGTCTTGAGAATCTTGAGCAAGGATCAGTTCGTGACTTTGACCTATCTGTTAGCCTGAGGGTGGGCGGGGGAGGAGTAGTGGTTTCGTATCCCCAACTGCGAACAAAAGTCGTGGAAGGAGTTGTTGTCAAATTGCTTCCCGTTGTCTGAGATCAAAACCCTGGGGATGCCAAACCTGCATATGATGCATTTCCAAACAAAACTCCATACGTTTTTCTCCATAATGGTGGCCAAGGCTTCAGCTTTCACCCATTTTGTAAAGTAGTTGATGCCGACTACTAGGAACTTCAGCTATCGTACCGCGGTAGGGAATGGTCCCATAATATCTAGTCCCCATTGAGCAAACAACCATGGGGCTATTATTGGGCTTAACTCCTCGGTTGGTTGCTTAATGATATTGCTGAACCTCTGGCACTTATTGCAGGTCTTGATATAAGTCTCGGCATCCTTCTTCATGGTGGGCCAAAAGTACCTTGTTCGCAATAGCTTGTGCACTAATGATCTCGACCCTGAGTGGTTTTCGCAGATTCCCTTATGTACCTATCTCATGACGTAGTCTGCTTCTTCAGGATCCAAGCATCTTAGGTACGGGTGGGAGAAACATCTTTTGTACAGGATGTCTCTTATCAGGACAAATCTCGCCGCTTGGGCCTTCAGCTTTCTAGCTGCTTCCTTCTCATTTGGCAGTACGCCATTTTTCAAGTAAGAGACTAACGGCGTGGTCCAATTGCTTTCGAAGCCTATTTCCTGCACATTGATGGAATCTATCAGTGGAGAGAGTTGAACAAAGGAGAGTGCATTATACATAGTGGTCATATGTTCGGCTAAGGCGGCTTTGGCCAAGCAGTTTGCTTGCTCGTTTTCTCCTCGGGGGATTTGTATGATTTTGGCCTTCAGCTCGTCTACCCTCTTCTTTGCCTGGTCCAGATTCCTCTTCATTCTTTCACCCCTACATTCGTAGTCCCCGTTCATCTGGTTGGCAACGACCTGAGAATCGCAATAAATGACCACATTTAAGGCTCCTATAGCCTTGGTGAGATCAAGCCCTACTATTGAAGCCTTGTACTTCGCTTCATTGTTGGTAGTAGGGAAATCGAGGCGGACCATACACTCAACCGTGTCCCCCTCGGGTGATAATAACACGATGCCGACTCCCCCAACCTGTCTGTTAGATGATCCATTAACATGTATGCTCCACTGAGGAGACTCTTCTGCCCCCTTATCCTTGCCATTTGTGAACTTCGCTATGAAATCTGTGACGATCTGTCCTTTAACGGCTGGTCATGGGCGACACTGGATGTCGAACTTGCTCAACTCTATGGCCCATAGTGCCAATCTGCTAGCAGCTTCAGGGTTGCTCATTGCCCGTTGCAAGGGCTTGTCGATTAGGATGATTACCGTGTGGGCTTGAAAATACAACTTGAGTTTGCATGCCGTCGTAACTAGTGCGAATGCGATTTTCTCCATGGACAGGGATCTTTCTTCGGCATCGCAAAGTGCCCAGTTGGAGTAATAAACAAGCTTCTGCACTCTTTCTTCTTCTCTGACCAGGGCGGTGCTGACGGCAGCAGGGGAGACAGCTAGATAGAGGAAAAGCTCATCACCGGGTTGCGAGGGACTTAATAATGGCGGGGAAGAGAGATAAGCCTTCAGCTCCTTAAATGTGTGCTAACACTCGGCAGTCCACTCGAAAGATTTCTTTAGTGTGCGAAAGAAGGGTAGGCATTTATCCATTGCCTTTTATACAAATCTATTCAGCGCAGCTATTTTGCCATTAAGGCTTTGTACTTCTTTCACATTATTTGGTGGTGCCATCTCCATTATGGCTCGGATCTTGTTCGGGTTGGCTTTGATGCCTCTCTGCGACACCATGAATCCTAGGAATTTTCCTGCTGTCACTTCGAAGGCGCACTTTACTGGATTAAGATTCATGTTGTAAGAGCGAAGAGTATTGAACATTTCCTTGAGGTCTTCCAAGTGATCCTCCCCCATTTGGCTTTTTACCAGTATATCGTCAATGTAGACTTGGACATTTCTCCCAATCTGCTGTGCGAACATCTTGTTCATAAGTCTTTGCTATGTTGCACTTGCATTTTTTAAGTCGAACGGCATCACCTTATAACAAAAGAGTTCTTGACTAGTTACGAACAAAGTTTTCTCCTGATCAGCTTCGTGCATTCAAATTTGATTGTAACTAGAGAAAGCGTCCATGAAGCTTAACAGTTTGTGCTGGGCCGTAGAGTCTACCAGAATGTCGATCCGTGGGAGGGGATAGCTGTCTTTGGGGTAAGTTTTGTTTAGGTCGGTAAAGTCTACGCACATCCTCCACTTCCCGTTGGCTTTCTTGACCATTACAACGTTCGCTAACCAGTCGGGATAGTATACGTCCCTAATGAAGCCTGCCTCTTGTAGCTTACCGACTTCTTCTGCTATCGCTTGGTCTCGCTCTTGGGCGATGACCTGCTTCTTCTGCCAAACAGGTGGATAGGATGGTGACACATTTAACCTATGCCCCATGACTGAAGGGTCAATTCCTGGCATGTCCTCATGGCTCCAAGTAAACATGTTTTAATTTTCCATAAGGAAAGTTACGAGTGCTGAGCGAATTGCTGGGTTGACAAGAGTACCGAGCCTGGTGGTCCTGTCTATCTTGATGCTGTCGAAGAGTATCTCCTTGAGTATCTCTACGGGTTCTGCCCATGTTTGTTGTTCTTCTATGCTTATGGTTTGCAACTGGTCGTCCATTTCCAACATTGCAATGTAGCACTTGCGCACGGTTATTTGGTCCCCTCACAATTCTCCTACTTTGTACTCAGTAGGGAATTTAATCATTAGGTGATAGGTCGAAACTACAGTCTTCCAGGAGTTAAGGGTAGATCGTCTTATAATGGCATTGTAGGTTGAGGAACAATCAACCACCATGAACGTAACGTCCCTAGTGATTTGTTAGGGGTAATCTCTAATAGTAATTGGCAATATGACCGCGCCTAAGGGGTACACTTTAGTTCCACCGAACCCGATGAGTGGAGCGTTGGTCGGGTTAGTCGCTCTCTGCTGATTCACATTTGTTGGAATGCAGGGTAGTAGAGAATATTCGCAAAGCTCCTGTTGTCGACTAAGACCCGGTACATGTTATAGTCCCCTACCTGGATGCTAATGATGAGTGCATCGTCATGCGGATGGTGGAGGCGTCGGGCATCTTCTTCCAAGAAGCTGATGAGGGAATTGTTGACTCGCGGCATCTTTGGAATAACGCCAGTGAGCTAAACGTTTTGGACCATCCTAAGAGAAGTCTTTCGAGCCCTTTTTGATAGGCTGTTGGCAGCCACGCCTCTTACAATCATCCTTATGTCTCCTAAGGGCTGTCTCGGATGCTCGTCTCGTTGGGGGGCTTGCTCTTGAGAGAGCGGATTTGCCCTTTCCTTGCTAACAAACTTCTGGAACTTCCCTTGCCTAATGAGGGCTTTAATTTGCTGTTTCAAGTCATAACAGTCAGCTGTATCATGTCCGTGGTCGCAGTGGAAGCGACAGTATTTATCTTAAGACCATTTGTTGGGATCTCCCTTTAGCTTCCTAGGGAAAGTTAATGCCCCATCGTCCTTGATTTGTATAAGGACTTGGTCGATTGGGGTGGTTAGTGGGGTGAAGTTTGTGAATCTCCCCGTAGGGGGTTTAAACGCCCTATCCTCCCTTCGCTCTTCGGTTCTTGCCATCTTCCGTCCTCTTTCTTGCCAGGTATTTTCCTGCCTCTTTCTCTCCTTGGGTTTTTCTTTGCGAGCTAGTAGAGCATCTTCGGTATTCATGTACTTGGTGGCCCCATAAAGCACATCCAACATAGTTTTTGGGTCATTCTTATATAGTGAAAATAAGAATTTACCCTTCTTCAGGCCATTCGTAAAAGTTGCTACGAGTATTTTGTCGTTAGCCTCGTCAATTGAGAGCACTTCCTTTTTAAAGCGGGCTATGTAAGATCTTAGCGTTTCATCCTCCCGTTGTTTGATACNGAGAAGTGGAATCCTAATGAGCGTATATTGCAGAATCCTTTCCTTGTAGGATACTAGCATTAAGCGTGGGATACAAGCTATTTCCTTATTTACTCATGTGTGGTGACCAAGCCAAGGTTTCATCTAAGACTGTCAGCTTTCCTTATTCTCTTCAGCCATAATGGCGTCAGCTTCTTGTTATTGTTACCTCTTGGGTGAACAAGCTTCCTTCCTGTCAAGTCATTGTCCGTCAGCTTTTGGGTCTTCGGCTTTCCTCATAATTTACCCCGTCAGCTTAAGCCATAGGACCTACTCTATGATCAAATCCAACGGGCTGAATCCGGAGCCCTTGCGTGCTATAATTTTACTCATCAGGTACAATGCTGCTCCTTACAAAGAATTTGGATGCAAAAGTTTTACTGTATTGCCCATGTGAAGTGCTACTTTTCAATGGGTAGTTTCACGGTGTGGCATAAATTTTTCCTTCTGGTTATTAACACCATTTGGTCAAGTTGTACCAAGAATTTAGTCTGACACAACTTTGAATTTGATACTTTGTGGTCATGCACACAGCTTCATAGTGATTTCCACTTTTTGAAGCAAAATTTAAAAAAAAAAGTGAGTTCCACTTAGCATAAGAGAAGAAAATTTGAATTCCAATTTTTTCCAAGATTGACCTTGCACGTAAAATATTTTGTCAAACTCCAAGACATTTCACAATAATTTTTTCAATTGAACTAACAAAATATTATCCAAATTCTCTTCTTCTTTCACATTTTTGAAAATGACATAGGTGGTATACATTTGTTGATAAGCTTTAGTCCCCAAATTTAGGCATAATCTTCCCATTTAAATTCAGTCCTCAAAAAGAATCCAAGAACCTTTTACAAAAGTTCACTTAGGGTCCTTTGGTTCCCGTAAAATATTTTCCGGAAAATACCTATTTTCCGGAAATGCTATTTTCCGAAAAAGGAAAATATTTTTAAGTGTTTGGTTGTATTATGAAAATTGTTATGGAAAATAATTTCATGTGTTTGGTTCCGTTAGGAAAATGCTATTTTCCGCAAAACAACACAACAACAACAACAAAAAATTGATTCCGGCCACCACAACAACAAAAAAAAAAAAAAATTGATTCCGGCAACAAACAACAACAACAACAGCAACAACAACACACAACAACAACAACAAAAAAAAAAATTGATTCCGGCAACAAACAACAACAACAGCAGCAACACAACAACACAGCAACAACAACAACAAAAAAAAAAAAAGATTCCGGCGACACAACAACAACAACAATAGCAACAACAACAACACAGCAACAACAACAACAAAAAAAAAAAATTGATTCCGGCAACACAACAACAACAACAACAGTAACAAATTGATTCCGGCGAGTTTAAAAAACAAAACTGAGATGGGTCTGGGTCTGGTCTCGGCGATGGGTCGACGACGACATCTGGGTCGTCGAAGGTCTGGGTCGAAGGTCTGGGTCGTCGGTCGAAGGTCGAAGGCGATGGATCGAACGTCTTGGTCGAACGCCTGGGTCTGGGTCGAACGGTTTGGGTTGGGTTCGTGGGTCGCCGGCTCTAGTTCGAACATCGGTGGGTCGTGGCGATGTGAAGATGGGTTCGCCGGTGAGCTGGGCTCTCCGTTTCGATCTGGGCTCTCCGTTTCTTCCTTCCCTCTCTCTCTCTCTCTCTCTCTCTCTCTCTCTCTCTCTCTCTCTCTTCGTGCTCTGTTTCTCTTTTCCGGAAAATTGTATTTGAAGTGAAAATGGAAGCTGAAATGATTTTCACCCTTGACCATTGGTCAACGGAAATTAATTTCCGAAAAATGGCATTTCCGTGCGCAACCAAACACCCGAAAATACTGAAAAGCATTTCCGGAAAATGCTTTTCACCCGATTCAAACGCAGCCTTAATCTTTCAACTAAATTGTGGACTTTTAAGCACACAGTATTATAAAGGGGGAGCAAACCAGAATTCAAATTCATCATCAACTATCTACCATTATCAAATACATGTTTATTTGGCAAAAGTTTACAATTCAATTCATTTTTGACAACTACAATTTGGAGTTCAAATCTCTGCCCCAAACAACTAACAAGCAGTTTGTAATAGTACCAACAGAACTAACCAAGTAGTATCAAATCAGGAAACAAAACAGAAATTTATATCTAATCTATGAATCTATGTTTAACCTTTTCACCTTCCTAACCTTTGCATGAGAGCATTGGACACTACAAGAGCAATGTTATTGAGCCTCAAACCTTTAACTCGAGCTTGTATGAAGATTCTGATTAATTCCATAGTTCAACTATCATATACTCCATTACATCCTGAGTTTCCTTCACATCTGTATGCTCTAGTTTGAATGAAAAAATTACCTTCAATTTATTAATATCCTTCCATATATCATTCAGCTTCTTCTTAGATTGCTCGAGACCACATTCAAGGGCTGACTGAGCCACATTTAGTTCTTTGGGAAGATGTGGATGACTCATAATACATTCCAAATGCAGAGCTAGCTCTAGGAATTGATCAAGGAGCAGATGCAGAACTTTCTTGAGGAGTTGATCAAATAGGTCATCAATTTGGCTTCTTTTGTTTGAGCTTTCCTTCTGATCACTCCCATCTATTTCTGTTTGTTCCAAACCAGCCCACTTTCCATTCATTGGTACATTCGTTTTGGCCAGATCCAGTAGAATGACAATGTTCTTAATCACAATGGAATTCTCATCTTCAGTACAGATCCATTCGAGTGCAGAGTTGAACCTTTCAATCTTTGCTTCAAATTCTTCTTTCCCTGACATCATAAACACTAAATCAACAAGCAGTCGAGACAGATTAATCCCAACTTTAAAAGCATGAGCCTTTATCACACTCAGAACCCTGAATTCTTTATCAGATACTTCGATGTCACACTCTTCTATGTACCCCATCAAACTCTTCTTTCCATCATCTCTATCATTCTTGAATCTTTCTTTACATTCACGCATCAGTGTTTGCATCTTTTGTTCAAAATCCGCACCAGCTTCTTCCTTCTTGAATGCTTCACCAATACTTGCAGCTATCATTCCGCGTAAATCTTGTTCCAATCTTTCAACATTGGTAGAAATGTCTTCAGTATTTGCAGTATATTCATCACCTTCATCATCAGATGAGTTTCCAAAGGCTTCCGTCACCTTCCCAGAGAACCGCTTTCTCACATCTTCATCTTTCGTTAATTCTTCAGTTTCGTTACTGTCATCACTGCTCGGTCCTGGGTTGAAATTTTCGTAGTCTCCAAGATTGATATCACTGATATACTTCACATCATCTTCTTCTTGAAGGAAAAGCTTCAGCAAGTCATTAAACCTCTTACTATAGTCTTTTATGTCCAATGTTTCTGTGGAAAGACACAATTCTGAAACTCTAGCAAGGTCAAGATCAAGGATTTCTTGATCTTTGTTAGCCATTGATATATCCCTACAAAAGCCTTTGAGAGGGAGAAAGTGTTTGGGAAATAAAGGACAGACTGATCAGTGCAGATAACTTGAGAGTTTGAGAGATAGAGAGGGCCAAAATATTAGAATTTTAGAGGAGGGACTTTTAGGGATGGTTGTTTCAGTTATTATCAGTTATTAGTCGCAAACTTGCACAATGTGTGAGAATTGATAATTATTTTGTATTTATGGTATAATATATAATTTGTTCTTTAAATTTTGTGGGAAATAATTTTTTCTTTAAAAATTAAAAAATTTCTAAAATTATTTTTTATTTATCTATCCCAAAAAATTTCATCATTTTATTATTTGGATTTTTTTATTGATATTATTCATTTTTTAGGCAGTCTATATTTTGCTAAATTATGTTATTGTGCATTATAATTTCTTAATTTTTTTTCCTGTATAACTAAACTATTTAAATTTCAAATATAATATTCAAAATTTTCATTCTTTTAAAATAGATTATCATATTTATAATTTTTCATACTGTAGGAATAACTTCGAACTATTGATTGGGTTTTGTTTACTAATATAGATACATGAGATGGAATTGCATATTTCTTAAAAATTCTTAGGAGATTATACCATATTATAAATTTAATATTTAAAATAATATGTAGAAAAAAAAGTAGACTTTATTTCTAAAATTGAACACTTCACCTATTGAAATGAAAGAAAATAATTTGTATAACAACGTAAAGAGAATTTCCTCAAAAAAAGAGCGGGCTGCATATCTCGTCCTTCAGTAATGACGGACGAGATGGGTAATAGAGAGCTAGACCTCGTCCATCATTAATGACGGACGAGGTCAATTCACAGACGGACTAAGCACCCTTTCAGCCAAAAGCTGCATCGCTTAAGTCTCAACACAGTTTCTGAAGAGGTAACCCTTGTGGCAGTTATGGAAGTTATACACTGAATCCTCCAAACTCTACAACGATTGGTAAAGGTAACTGATTTCTACTGCTATATAAAGGCCTGTCTCTGCAAAGGTAGGAGGATCTTCTTCTTTTCTTTTCTTTCTTCGGAAAGAACTTGAGAAACATAAAAACACAGTTTTCCTATCCTCCAGTTTTCTAACTTTACCATCGGAGAATCAAAGGCCGGCCACAACCGGTCTTCTCTACTGACTTTCTTTGTTTTCTCAGGACTCATCTTACTAGATCAAGAACATCCGGAGACATTCCAGCCCACTGACTCCTTAGAATTCCTTTAAATCTATCAGAATTTCTTGGGAAGTATCAAAATTCAAATGGGATTTGTTTGATTTGGAAGAAGAAGACTAGCACGACAGCACCATAGCAAACACCAAAATAGAAAATAGTAGAATACAAGAAAATGGAGAGGAAGAAGATGACTAGCCAGCAATAGGGTTCATGCAAGAGGGAGAAGAAGAAAAGAAAAGAAAAGTAAAAAAGCCATGAAGGAGAAAAAAATAATGTGTGTTGTCTTGTCAGTGGGTCTCATGAGTTTTAAAATATCTATAACAGTGCCATTGAGCAATGTTACTCAAAAACTAAAAACTTTCCTAAATGTGTTATCAAAATACAGTGTTTAAACCCCATAAATTGAGAATTGTGACTTAAACACTCTTAGTTAAACAACCTTACTAAACACGCATTTTTTTTTTAGGCCCATAGTTTTTAGTGTTTAAATATTGAAATCTGTTGTTTGAAATCACTTACCAAACCAACCCTTTCTTATTAAAAAAAAAAAAAAGTGTTAGGGAACGGATCTAATGTGCTTGTAGTTGTAGTTTTCAGTTAGCTCAACTAGTAAAATCTCTGATGGTTGTATAAGAAATCTAGGGTTCAATCTTCACTTATACCAAAAATTAATTAGTATCTTAGTCTGATAATAAAAAACTTTAATTAGAAGCGGACGCATAAGTTAAAACTCTTTCTTTAAAAAAAGAAAAAGAAAAGTGCTTGTAGTTGCCCGGTTGCTCTAGAAAAAGGAAAATTGTAGTTGCTCAGTTAAATGGGCTTGTGTTTCTTTTGGTAATAGCGGGTTAATGGGCACCTTGTTTTGCCCATCACCTCTTCCGCCCAAAAGTCCCTTGTTTTTATTTTGGGCCGTAGGAGCTAATCCAGAAAAAATGGCCCACAAAAAAGGGTTAAAAAGCAAAGTAAACTGCTATGTTCAATATTTCGAAGCCCATTTTCACTTAAAATGAAATTGGGGGCAGGGTTAAAAAAACAAAAGAGAGGCAATTTTGTCATTATGAGATCTGTGTGAGGGCATTGTTGGTAAATAAATTAATTTCATTAACCTTCGTGCGGCGGTATTGTTAGAATTAGGGTTTACGCCTCTTTGCTATAAAGCTGCACTCATTCTTTTTCATATTCATATCTCTATCTCTGTCTGCTCCTCTTATTTTGTTTGGTTCACCTTCTCAATTAGGGTTAGGGTTAGGGTTGGGGTTTTGATGTTTTTGATAGAAGGAAAATTCCCCCGATGAGGAAGAATTCCCATAAAATTGATAGGAAGTGCCGTATGACACGTCCAAAATGCAGAGCATGTTAGGGCTGCTAAATACTCACACAGACGCAGAGTCACCGCTTTTCCCAATCAACCAACCATATCAGCAGACCCCACCCTCCGACGATTCGTCTCCCTTTTTACGGGGAACGGCGTCGTTTGGTGCCTTGCTCATTGGTCGGGGGGGATTACGTGGCCTGTCTGTGTTCTGCAACCCTTTCCTTCTCTGTGTGTGTGATTTTAAACGGGTCTCTGAGGGTCTCTCTAACAAGAAAGTAAAATACACAAGTAATGCATACTCAAAACTAAGAAAGAGGGGAGAGAGAGAGAGAGAGAGAGAGAGAGAGAGAGAGAGAGTGACTAAATCACTTAGAGCCTTTTTTCTTCCACACCTTGGAAGAACCTTTCTGTTTGAGGAACCCTTGATCCGGCGGTGAGGGGGAAGAATTAAAATTGTTCAAGTTTGAAAGGAATGTGAGGGCTTTGAGTAAATCTCCAAGAAGAGCAAAAAAGGATGAAAATTGATTCTGGTTTCCCGATGAGATCATATTGTTACTCTGTTGAGTGGCTAACCACTTATAGCAATTTGGTCGAGTATGTCCAGTTGCTCCACAATGATGGTAGAGATGCTGCTTCTTTTGTTTAGACTTTTAAGTATTGCCCTTCTTATCCCTAGGGTTTTTAGTCTCTTTCTTATCAAGCTTCGGGGGTGCTCCTAAGATAGATTTACCCTTATCTATGTTCTCATTAACTAAAATAGTTTTAACATCATTGTTCTCAAATTCAACATTATTAGTAGGTGAAACAAAAATAGTAGTACTAGTAGAAGCAATACTAGGAGAAGAGAAATCATACCCTAAACCGGTTCGATTAGAAGTAGATTTCTGAAAGCTGAGCATGTCGTCAAGCTTTGCACTTGAAGTCCTCTCCAACTGAGCTCTGACTTGGAACGGCTTTGCCTCAAGCTTCTTGGTCTTCTCAGCCAAGAAATTATTCTCAAATCTCAGAGCTCCAATGGTCTGATTGGCTTCATCAAACTTCGTGGAGATTTCTTCTTGTTCAAGCTCCACATCATTGAGCTTCTTGGTGGCCAGCCTATACAACTTCTCATGCTTTTTTGAGACCTTGTATAATTTTGCATAGGCTGTATGGATGTCATATTATTCATCCATCTTTTCAAACTTGGACTCCACCAAGTCCTCTTTTTCATCCACATCTTCAACAATCCCCTTAGTAGGATTTATAGTGGTAGTAAAGGCATTTAGGATTCCATCATCCTCATTGTCTGAATCATTCTCAGGTTCAGTATTGCTTAGGGTAGTAGCAAGTGCCTTACTTTTCCCAATGATCTTAAGATACGTAGGGCACTCTTGTTTCATGTGTCCAAAGCCTTGACATCTAAAACACTTAGGTTCTGAGGGAACAGTGTACTGACCACCATCCCTAGCATCCTTCTTCCCTTGTCTTGGCTTTTGAACTGAGACAAGCTGGACTGCTTACGGTCTTTGTCAAATCCTTTAGCATTGGCATTCTTCATAAACTTTTTGAACTGCCTTGTGATGTAGGATTTCATTTTAGAATCTTCATCATCTGAGGACTCATCAGTATCACTGCTTTTGGCCTTCAGTGCCATGCTTTTTCCCTTAATCGATTTCCCAATCCTTATCAAACCTAACTTAAAGGTCTACAAATTGCCAACCAGCTCTGTCAAAGGAATTTTGTCAATATCCTTTGATTCCTCAATTGCAGTGATCTTGGCATGAAATCTCTTGGGTAGAGATCTAAGCACGTTTCTAACAATCTTGGGTTCAAGAATGGTTTCCCTAAGATTAAAGGTTGAGTTCACTATGTCCTTGAGCTTAGCATGTAACTCATCGAACGGCTCATCCTCCTCCATCTTGATCTCTTCAAAACTTGTAGTAAGGCTTAGAATTCTTCACAGCCTTGGTTCCTTCGTAGGTTTTCTGGAGGATGGTCTATGCTTCCTTGGCAGTTTCGGTAGAGGATTTCTTCTTAAACACCTTATTCATGACTGCACTAAATAAAGCATTCAATGCCCTGCTGTTAAAGTTAGCCGCCTCGATCTTAACATCATCCCAATTGGCCGGTGCTTCCTTTAGCTTGGCTTAGCCTATCTCCACAGCTTGCCACACTTTTTCATCTAATGATTGCAAGAAAGCTCTCATGTGTACTTTCTAGTATGCATAGTTAGTGCCATCAAATAAAGGAGGTATAATCAATGATTGTCCTTTATCCATGACAATAAGGGGTCAATGGATTACACAACAAAGATTAGCCCTAATTAAAGTGTGTCTGCTTTGATACCACTTGATAGATCAAAAATGTATTGACCCCTTGTGATAAATTAACCAGTTAATTAGCCAAGTTAATTAATTAATTCAATTAACTTGCAATACGCATGGTAGCACAAACAAATCACCAAATAAGTTAATATGTAGCTGAAAATAAAGTTGACACAATGATTTGATTACGAATAAGGAAAACTTTCAAGGCAAAATCCCATCGAGTGATTTTAAGGTCACCACTCTCGAGAATCTACTATTATCATAACAAGCGATTACAAGTAAAGGAATCCCAGTACCTTATACCAACTTACAGTTGAACCCTTATCCCAATATCCAATCAGACTTGTTCTGTAGTGACAATCTCTCCTTTTCAATGCACAACTCCTAGTACGTGACTAACCAATCGATGCACGGATCCAAGTATGTGACTAACCACCAACTTGAGAAGGGTGTTGGCTGCAAAGTTTTTCAATTCATCAACATGATGAAGATCACGAAACTCCTTGGTTACAAAACCCTATGGCGTACAAACGCAGCAGCTTCTTCAAAAGAAAGATGAACTAGGGCATATGTCTCCGATCACAATATGCTTGTGAAAAGCTTTTGCATTAAGTTGCATCCACTTTCATCAGCTATGACGGCCCTTAAGATAATCCTTATATATGTTTAGGATTGTGAGAAAAGAAAGCCTAAACATGTATACACAGATATTGTAACACCCCAAAATTTTAACACCTATTTAATTATTATATGTAAACTATAAAGGAGGCCTGCAATTAAATGGATTAAATTGGTTTAGGCCTAGGATATTAAAAAATAAAATAAATACAATTGGAATATGAACCCCAAGTGAAGTGGCATAAGTAAATATATGGGCCTTGAAAACCCTAGTCTTTTACCTCGCATATACTTATGAGACTTTCTTTTTGCTTCAGCTGCATCAGACTACTGAACTTCACTTCTCTTCATTGTGGCTGTGAGTAAAGATTTTAGGTACGGTTTCTATGATTACACTAATAGAAAAAGGGCTCCTAGAATTGTTATTATATTAGATAAGGGATGGTCAAATATGGCTGCATGTCAAGAGCTTTGATATTGTATCTAATAGGCTTGGACTTTATCAATTGCTTTGTCATCGTGTGAAAGGGAAAATATTGCTTTGTGGGTTTATATATATATATCCATATATCGCCATCTTGGATAAAAAAAACTATGACTATTTTAATGGGCAAAGGGTGCTTGTGGATTAATTTGCTTTCACACATAGCCTTAATTGCTGATCGGTTAATATGCATTCACACCAAGCCTCAATTGTTGACCGGTTAATATGCATTCACACTAGTTCAGCCGTGTACTAAATTTTGGGTCTTTGGGTTGATAATTACAATATTATAATAGGAATTGTTATATAGCTGTATGGTCCAGGCTTTGAAAATTGATTATGTATGAATAGTATGTATAGTCATATGGACCTTTATTGGCTCTAAGATTGATTGGGCTGAGCTATATTATTGCACTAGCTATCTTTTAGCTATATTGAAGCTTCATGAATATTCTGATTAGGCAGCAATATTTATAAGTCCAGAAATCTGATCAAAGCTGAAAGTTAATTGGAATGTTAGGTGAATAAATGGAGGATTTTGGATAAATCAATATTGTCTAGGATAAAACCATTTTAAGTGTGAAAATAGATTTTTAAGTGGTAAATTTGTATTGATGAACCTATTTTTGGTATTGCTAGGTTCTAATTCTACTGAATTGTTGTGATTCAAGGGAGGTTGATTTCCATTATTTTGCAACTAAGAGGTAAGTGGTATTTACTAATTTTGGGAGTTTTCCCCAAACAGTGTTGGTTATTAAACTATTATATACATAAGAAATATATTGTTATTCTATACATATAAATGGATATTTTAAAATTTCTTGATGTGCACGTTAATTATTTGTTTTATGAAAAACTTGTGGGACAACCTAAATTTATTTAAATTTGTATGTGCGATATATCCTTATATTTTCGAGAATAATGATTGGATTATTTTTGTGAGCATCTTGAATGGATTATTTATGTGAGCATCTTGTATATGTTTTGAAAACCTATGGCAAGTCGTGATTAGAAGCTCAGTATGGTATTTAGTCCTTAGCAAGGGACAATCATACTGTAGCTAGTCCTTAGCAAGGGATGGTCCCAAAAGGGGACAGTGCACATTTGATAGCTCCTTAGCAAGGGAGTAAATTATTGAGGATCCAAAAAGGAAGCTCCTTAGCAAGGGAGTGCACCTTTAGGTTCCAAAGGAGCCATCCTTAAGAAATGGGATTAAAAAGGAGGTTCCAGTCCCAAAAAAGGGACAGCACAACCTTGTCAACGGGGCGTAAACGTTGACCACGAGAAAAGCCTAGAAAATTGTTTATGTGATGGTATTAATATATATATTATGATGGCTCATGATATAAGGATATTTTTCTTTTACATGAAATATTTGATGATAAATATTGATGATTTACAAGTTATGAAATTGCTGTAAGAATTATTTATTGAAGGTTTGTTCCCACACCCCAATGTTAGTGAATTCCACTTATTAAGTTATCTCACCCCCCTTTATTTCCCATTACAGATACATTAGAGGGATTACTGGAGTAGAGATTCTTAGGAGACAGCAGTTACAAACTATTTTTGTAGAACTAAGGATTTTATTATTATTTTATGGCATTAAACTTTGTATTGGAGAATTATTTTGAAGATGTTTTGTATTTGGTGAATTAGAGCTCTGACTTTTGTGATGAGATTCAAGGTTGCTAGTTTCTTTTATTTAACATATTTTATGGATTATTTAGATTAAATAGACATTTATTGCTTATGATTTTGGGGCGTTACAGATATGTGTGAAATCAGATCTGAAAAACTTATTTTCGTAAATCTCAATTGATAGGTTATCTATCGAGCAGCTATCGAGCATTAGGTTGAAGAACCCTTTTAAACCTCCAATGCATGATGTTTTCAAACTTTGTTCAATTAACTTCTGCCGACTGTGTCTTTCATCAAAAAAAAAAAAAAAAATTCTGCCGACTATGAAATGAGTAAAATTCAAAACTTAGGCAACATTTAAGCACTTAATCATTTAAAAATTATTCACCAAAAAAAAAAAAAACTTTTGTCGACTATGAAATGAGTAAAATTCAAAACATAGGCAACATTTAAGCACTTAATCATTTAAAAATTACAAAACCCCTTGAAAATAATAGTCCAAAACAAATTTAGATAGTATTCAACATACACTATCCAAACATACCCTTTTCTTTTCTCATTTCATTATGACAAACACAATTTTAGGAAATCAAAGTTTGTCTTCAATTTTCATCCTATTTTGGTCCTTAGTTAGAATGTTAGATATGTTATCTTTTTGATGTTGCAGAAGCTTGAAGAAAAGCACACACGATGCTCTCTTGATGGAACAGAAACTAAACTGTTAGTTTTTGGTAGTAAACCTCGAATCCACGAGGGGTTTCCCTGAATCCACAAGGAGAGAAAACTGAAATCTAGCAAAAGAAAATTTGACAAAACGTCTGTGTTTATTGATAATAGTCTAATCTTCCTTCTGATGGCTACAAAACATATAAATACTGAGGTAAATGTCTAAAAACCCCAATTCACACTAATTATGCGATTAGGTGACAAAATACTGAAATTTACCAAAAATAGAAAAATTGAGTTAAATGCAGAACCGTAAACTACTGACCTTAAGGGTCGTCCCAAAATAAACGGGACCTTATTCTGACTTTTAAACTAAAAGTTATTAAGGAAAAACAAATATTACTATAAATAGTACAAACACTGTTATCGGGGCCATAATGAAGGAATTCGCCTAAATTTTGGTGAAATTCATGGTAGTTATGAATCTGGATTAGAATGTCGTTTCCCTTCAACCTGCCAAATTTCATGCAATTCCGACACTGTTACCCCGATAGCCCCTACTAGCACCCCCATTTGATCTTGTGTTGTGACTTCCTACGCCCCTGTTGTTTCAGGAAGGCATGTGCTCTCTGTTCTACATCAGTTCCCCTCACTTGAAAAGAACTCGACCCCGAGTTCCTACTTTCTGGTTCATCAGGAGGATGATAATCATACAAGTCAGCAACATTAAAGGTAAAAGAAATGCTCATGTCTGGATGAAGAGCAACCACATAAGAGTATGAAGACCAGCACTAAATCCCCAACATTGAAGATCTTCTCACGCCTCACCTCCTCTTGCATGGCTTGAATATGGTTAGCCATACTCTCTACTGCTTGACTCACTTCTAGAAGCTCAGGTAAAGGTACCAAGTCCAAAGCATGTTTTGGGGACACGCATTAGATGATGGCAAATGGAGACTAACCAGTGCTTTAACTGACTGAGCTGTTGTATGCAAACTCTGCTTGGGACAATGCAAGATCCCACTGCTTGGGCTTCTTGCCTAAGATACACAGGATCAGATTCCCTAAAGTGCGATTAACCACTTCTGTCTGGCAATTAGTTTGTGGATGACTAGTGCTGCTATAATTCAAGGAAGTGTCAAAATGCTTCCACAAAGTCCATCAGAAGTGACTAATGAACTTGGTATCCTGGTCAAAGGTGATCTACTTTGGCACTCCATGCAAATGCACAACTTCTTTAAAGAATAAATTGGCCACTCGAGTAGCATCTAAAGTCTTCTTGCATGCTATGAAATGGGAAATCTTTGAGTACCTGTCAACCACAACAAAAAAAGAATCCATATCTCGCTGGGTTTGAGGAAGACCTAGTATAAAGTCCATAGACAGATCCTCTCATGGTGCTTGTGGAACTAGCAAAGGCATTTATAAACCAATATTTTGAAATTGACACTTAGTAGTTTAGTAGATTGGACACTTCCTCACATGATTTCCAACATCCCTTTTGAGTTGTGGCTAATCATACCTCTCTTCCACCAGTGCTGTAGTCTTATCTCTGCCCATATGTCCACCCAAACCTCCACCATGCAGTTCCCTAATAATCTGTTCCCTCAATGAACTTTTAGGGATGAATAATTGGTTACCTGAAAGAGGAAACCATCTGGGTTTACATACTATTGACAACAGTGTGAGTTTGTTGACACTTACCCCAAATATCACCAAAATCCTCATCATTCTCGTATAGCTCCTTGAGGCAATCAAACCCTATAACTTCAGTACGTAGGATGGTCAACAAAGATGCTCGCCTGCTAAGTGCATCAGCCACCTTATTACTGACACCAGACTTGTGCTTCAATGTGACATGGAAGCGCTGTATATAAGCTACCCACTAAGCATGCATCCTGTTAATGCTAACTTGACTGTTGATGTGCTTCAATGCCTGATAATCTGTATATAATACAAACTCCTTCTGAATCAGGTAGTTTTCCCAATGCTTAAGAGTCTGTACTACAGCCAAGAACTCCAGCTCATAGGCTAACCGTTTACTTCGAGCTTCACAAACTTTCTCATTGAAGAATGCTATTGGTCTATTGTTTTATGAAAAAACAGCGCCTATCCCAACCACAGATGCATCACACTCCACCTGAAAAACCTTATTGAAGTTGGGTAATGCCAAAACCGGGGCCGTGCTTAACTTTTCCTTGATCAAGGCAAAGCTTTGTTTTGCCTCCTTTCCCAATGAGAACCTCCCCTTCTTCAGACACTCAGTGATAGGGTCTATTATGCTATTGAAATCTCGAACAAACCTCTAATAGAAGGTTGCTAGTCCATAGAAGCTTCGTACATCACTCACAATCTTTGGGGTTGGCCATTCTTTAACTGCACAGACCTTGTCCTCATTAACATGAATCCTATCCGCACTGACCACATACCCTAAGAATAGCAACTTATCCGTCAAGAAGCTGCACTTCTTCAAGTTGATATACAACTCATTGGCCTACAACACTGCTAATACTTCTTGTACATGATTATAGTGGGTTGCTTTTGTCTTACTGTAAATCTGATATCGTCAAAATAAACTTCCACAAACTTTCCAATAAATGGTTTCAATACCTAATTCATAAGTCTCATGAAAGTACGGGGAGCATTGGACAATCCGCAAGGCATTACCATCCACTCATACAACCCCTCATTTGTCTTAAAAGCTATCTTCCACTCATCTCCAGGTTGAACATGTCATCTAGTCAAGGAATAGGAAATCGATACCTGATTGTGATCTTTTTGATGGCTCCACTATCAACACACATATGCCAGTTCCCATCCTTCTTCAGTGGTAACAATGCCGGTACTGCACATGGACTTATACTCTCCCTGATCTGCCCCTTGCTCAAAAGCTCATCCACCTGCCCTTGTAGAATCTGACCCTCTTGAGGATTCATCTTGTAATGTGGCAAATTTGGTAGACTAGATCCAGGAGCTAAATTAATGCAATGCTGGATGTCGCACATTGGTGGTAAACTTGCAGGCAGCTCTGTTGGAAAAAGCTCTTCAAACTCCTTGATCAATGGTTAAATTGCCTCAGGTATCTCAGTAACCTTCTTTGGCTCACCATCCGTCACCACTACAGCATATACCTGTTTCAACTCCTTACACTCTTTGTCAAACTTATCTTCATTGTTCACTATGAGGAGTGCTAGCTTCCCCTCCACTTTAGAAGCTTTGGGGTATACTGCGTTCCTTAATAGGACCAAGGACAATTTTTTCAGCCATTCTTAAAAAACACATACACATTATCTTTACACCTATGAGTAGCATCTGCATCATACTGCCAAGGTCTACCTAGTATTAAATGACATGCATCCATTTCAACAAAATCACAAACTACTTCATCTACATAACATTTACCCATAAAAAAAGTAACATGACATTGTTGAGTAACAAGAGTTTCCGTACCTTTCTTGATCCAACCTATCTTGTATATAGAGGGATGCTTTTTTGTTTTCAGTCCCAACTTGGTAACCAAACTCTTAGTTGCAATGTTCTCTACACTGCCACTATTAATGATCAAATCACAGATCCTCTTACTGATGGTGCATCGTACTCAGAAGATCTCATTCTGCTGATCATCGTATTCCAACCTTGGTGTGAGCAACAACCTCTAAATCACCAAAGACCACCCTAATGGCATGCCTTCCTCATCCTCTTGGACTTCATTGGGATCATAGGCATACGGATCAACACCATTATACACCTCTTTACCCTCCTGTTCACCTTCTACCTCTCCTTTTTCTGCCATCACCAAATTCACTGTAGCTCGCTTAGGGTAAGTACTAGATCGATGTCCTGGTTCTCCGCACCTATAGCACTTATTCCCAGTTAGCCTAGCATAGGGGTTGGCATTCGCTATCGGCTGGGCTGTGGAACCTGCTATTGCCATTGTGGATTGGTTGACACCACTATTCTCCCTAACCACGGGTTGTGATCGTGGTGTAAACATGGGCTGTTTACCTTTGTTGGTAGTGGAACTAGAGGACTCCGAATTGTAGTTGGAAAACTTTGAACCGACCCTAAGATGCTGATATTCTATTTTCTTGGATAGGGTTACAGCCTCATTTAAAGTATAAAGGGTTTGTAAGGATACCTGATCTTGGATGGAAACTCGCAACCCATGTACAAATCTAGATATCCATTTCCTCCAAATCATTGCGATTCGCCAACCTGTCAAACTCCTCCATGTACTTATTAACTATCCAAGTACCTTGCCTGTAATCCTAGTGCTGTTTGACAACTCCTGCTGGTAATCTGGGGGTAAGAATTGATCTGCCATCAATCTTTTCATTCTTCTCCATGATTGTATTGGAAGCTTTCGTTCACGGGTATGGTTTAATTGAACACGATCCCACCAGGTAGATACTCCTCCCTTCAATTTGTAGGCCACCAAACACACCTGTTTGTCATTTGTTGTACCCATATAATCGAAAAAAATTTCCACCTCACTGACCCAATCCAGATACTCTTCAATGGAGACATTACCATTAAAGGATGGTAACTTTACTTTCATTCGATAGTCCCTCTGCTCTTGATAATCTCGACCATTATCCCTCGCAGGACCACAATGATTTCCAAGGACTCTCTTTGCATACTCCTCATCTTCACTGTCTTCTTCGTTGTAGTTTTGCTGCCTGTTTCAGTTTGGACCACGATGGGGAGGGCCACGTGCTCGGTTATCACATCGCTCTTCGTCATTGCGATTAAGGTTTCGGTTAAGCAAGGTGGCAAGCGCATCTTGAATCTGGTCCAGAGTCTGCTGGGTTGAATCACGAAATTGTTGATTTTCATCACGAAAATCAAGGAACTCAGTCCTAGTGAGAATTGTGTTGTTGACGTCGTCACCATCGTCATTGTTGTGGTGGTCACTGTCTCGTTGATTAACCATCAGACCAAGGTAAGTCAAGGCTTTGATACTAACTGATGTCGAGGAAGCCTGAGGAAAAGCACACAAGATGCTCTCTTGATGGAATAGAAACTAAATTGTTAGCTTCTGGTAGTAAACCTTGAATTTACAAGGGGTTTCCTTGAATCCACAAGGAGATAAAACTAGAATTCACCAGAAGAAAATTTAGTAATAGTCCAATCTTCCTTCTGATGGCTACAAAATATATAAATACTGAGATAAACATCTAAAACCCCTAATTCGCACTAATTATGTGATTAGATGACAAAATACTGAAATTTACCAAAAATGGCAAAATTGAATTAAATGCAGAATCATAAACTACTAACCTTAAGGGTCGTCCCAAAATAGACGGGACCTTATTCTGACTTTTAAACTAAAAGTTATTAAGGAAAAACAAATATTACTATAAATAGCAAAAACATTGTTACCAAGGCCTTAATGAAGGGATTCACCTAAATTTTGGCGACATTCATAGCAGTTATGAATCTGGATTAGAACGCCGTTTCCCTTAAACCTGCCAAATTTCATGCAATTCCAACACTGTTACCCCGATGGCCCCTACTGGCACCCCCCTTTGATCTTGCGTAATAGATATATAATAAACGTATTTATTAAATAAAGCATTATAATAGACAAAATTATAAGTATCTCACATGGAGTTGTTTGCTCAATTTTGAATACAATGTACATAGATCATATACTCATAGTCACTAACTATAACACATTTTATATCATTCTCGCTCTCATTTTCTCATATCACAAAGGTTTTTTTAATGATTGAGAAAGAAAAAAAAAATTTAAGTTCATGGACTTGAGGTTAATACCACCAAAAGTCGTTGAAGAGAGTAAAGAGGCTGACCCGATGTGAAAAATACAGAGAAGTAGATCCCACACAGTTCATGATAATTACAAAAATGTCATCCTAACTAATTTTTCAAAATCCGAAAACAACAAAATGTTGTTCTTAATTTTCTTCACTCAAACTTACTTTTTTGATGTTAAAGTGAAAGAAATTGAGTTAATGAACAAGTCCAAACAAGTTTAATTGTGGTGAGACTCATGGTTTTGGAGATTTAGGGGATGAAATCTCAGTTTTGAGTTACAAAACTGAGCAAACAAAACAACTGTCACTTTCTTCCCATGAAGATAAACTCTCCATAGGCTCTTATTCTTTGAGTGGTGGAAATACAAGTTTAATTGTGGTAAGACCCATGATTTTGGAGTTTTAGGGGATGAAAACTCAGTTTTGAGTTACAAAACTAAGAGCATCTCCAGCAAATTCATCAAATTTTTGTATTGTTTGGAGAATGAACAGTGATTTTTACCTTTTATCTACCAACTTTTTCAAATACACTTTCCAATAGATTTTCTATCTCATTTAAATATTATTTCTTTATTTATTATTTATTCTTTTTTTAACAACTACACATCTTCCAACATTTTTTTATTCAACACCTAATTATTATAATAGAAAAAAAGAATTTGAAGAATGAACAGTAGCCCATCAGACTTGATGAGCTACTGTTCATAAGCCAAAAAATATTTCAAGTATACCGAACCAGTTGGAACATAAACAGTAGCATAGATTCTCCAAAAATCCCAGATATAGCATATGTTGGAGATGCCCTAAGCAAACAAAACAACTGTCACTTTCTTCCCAAGAAGATAAACTCTCTACACGCTTAAACTTTGAGTGGTGGAAATTCGCTCTTATAACCTAAGGTTAGTAATCCTCCACGTGTTTCCACGTGTTTCACATTGTTTCATAGATTCTTATATGGTACATTAAGAGCTAAGCACGAAGCTCACATCTCGTTGGCTCTCCAGTCTTCTTGAAGCACCAATAATTTCGATAGGAGGAGACAAATTTTCGTACTAATTAAATTTTCACATTGTCAAAAATGTAAGTTTGTATGCAACAAACAAATTATATAAGCAACTTTGTCAAAATTATCAATGGAAAAATGCTCCTTAGGTGTTGTTAACAGGCCTTTAATTTGGTTGTAATTCATCTTACATCCCAGCTGCTGTGAGAGATGCTTGGAAGTTTGATTTTGTTTCTTGTTCTTTTGCTTAATGAAATTTGGATTTAGCAAAAACCATAAGCAACTTTGTCAACAAGTGTCAAGTTCCTCCATCGAAATCAAAAACAGTTTTTGGTACGTCTACTCACTATAATTGTTTGTCCATCAACTGTCTAGAATTATGAGGAAAAGAGAAGAAGTCATATACTATAGTGTTCTTTTTTAGTGGCCTAGATGTCTCGCGTTTTTCTTATATAGAAATTTTCATATTGTAACTATGACATCATTAAAAATGTGTTGAATATTGTAACTATAGTGTTCTTTTGGAGACTCCCAAGTTATGAGTTCAAAGTTAAATAGACTTGGACTTGTCGTAAATTTGGAGATCCTAAATTCCATTACTAGTCAATTGGCGCTATTACACCCAACCTAGTATTGTTTTTTTGTGGATGGTTTTTTACAAATATGAACCTAGTATTGTTGTGTTGTGGTTGGTTGTTTTCTTCTACATGTTAGAGAGAGAAACTATGAGAGTAGGAGAGTGTAGAAACTAGAAAGTGATAGAGATAGAGATGAGAACAACATCAGCAAACAAATAAAAAGCTTTAGGTTTTTTTTTTTTTTTTTTTTAATTTTTTTTAATTTTATTTATTTTTTTAACAGATATTATAGAATTTGAAAATATGGCATTTACCCTTTGATAATTGTTCTTAAACATTAATGATAGACCAAGAATGTATTAACCCCTTGTGATAAATAAACCAACTAATTAGCCAAGTTAATTAATTAATTCAATTAACATGCAATACGCGTGGTAGCACAAACAAATCACCAACTAAGTTAATATGCAGTAGAAAATAAAGTTGACACAATGACTTGTTTACGAATAAGGAAAACCTTCGAGGCAAAACCCCATCGAGTGATTTTAAGGTCATCACTCCCGAGAATCCACTATTATCACAACAAGCGGTTACAAGTAAAGGAATCCCAGTACCTTATACCAACCTACAGTTAAACCTTTTCCCCAATACCCAATTGGACTTGTTCTGTAGTGACAATCTCTCATTTTCAATACACGGCTCCTAGTACCTGACTAACCAATCGATGCATAGATCCAAGTACATGACTAACCACCAACTTGAGAAGGATGTTGGCTGTAAAGTTCTTCAGTTTATCAACATGATGAAGATCACGAATCTCCTTGGTTACAAAACCCTACGGCATACAAACGCAGCAGTTTCTTCAAGAAAAAAGATGAACTAGGGCATAATTTTCCAATCACAATATGCTTGTGAAAAACTTTTACATTAAGTTGCATTAGTTATGACTGCCCTTAAAATAATCCTTATATATGTTTAGGGTTGTGAGAAAAGAAAGCCTAAACATGTATACACAGATATGTGTGAAATCAAATCTGAAAAACTAATTTTCGTAAATCTCGATAGATAGGTTATCTATTAAGCAGCTATCGAGCATCAGGCTGAAGATCCCTTTTAAACCTCGATAAATGCTATCTGTCGAGCTAACTGTTGAGCTTTAAAATCCAACACTTCTTCACTTATTTCTTAAACATATTTGCATGGCTTTAACATTTGGACTTAGATTCTTGTTCCTTGAAGTATTAAACACATCCTAAATCTACCCAAGTACAAGTAAAGTGCGTTGTGTCAAATGATTAGCCAATTCTAGATGACATATGTTCCTAATATGATTCACATATGTCCTAACAGTGTCGGCCTCTCAGCTCAATTTCTAAGTCATTAACCTACTTCCGTAGATTCTCCAATTCCCACACTCGATCATTGTGATGAGATCACTTAGGGATATAAGACACAATTCATTCCCCTTATGAAGATCTCTTGTCAGAGTCTACCCTTGTCTTGTGCCCATCCTGTATGTGCTACTGCTCCCTTCTACACTCCTTTTCTAGCCTCCTACAACCCCTTGAGTGATTTCCTCTAGCAGAACCTCTCCAACATGTGGGCCCTCCATAATCTGGCAGTATCAAGCTAGTTTAAAGCCTCAAGATGAGTAGGATTCCCACAAACTACGCCAATTATGGCGACCTAAACCTACAAACGTTACTATGTAAGGTAATGGATTTGGGTTCCCAATTTATTTTGTGGTAGGTTTTCTCACAGTCCTACAAATTGTGCTTCAAACATAGCCTTGATAGCCCAACAATCAAGCATCCCTATGGTTTTCAGCCTAATACCCTATTCCCTTAGACCTTGCTTCTTGCTTTCTCTGCTCTCTTTGTTCTCTCCTTCCTTCATGTTTACTCCCTATCCTATTTCTTTTCTCCCTTTCTCTCTAACTTCCCTGAAAAACCAACCCCCAATTTGTCTGCCCTCATTTTCTTATATAACCTCCCCTTAGTGGGGTTCAATTCATTACTTTTCATTGGTCCCCATGCAATCCTACTTTCACCCATAATCCCTAGAAAAATCATGTCTTTTGAAGATTCTCTTAAAACTTATTCTAGACACCGAATTATGTTCGGCAACAGGTTTCCCAAAGGCACTAACTGTGCTCGTTTACCTACTTAAACTTGTCCGCTCCCTTGTCGTAGCCCCTTGGTTTATTAGTCAGTATTGGGCCTAACTGGCCCCAAGCACAATAGGTTTCCCTCGAATGCTAGTTGTTGGTCCTTCACACATTCATCAATGGACTGGTCCTAACCCTACAATGTTGGGCCTTGATCACATGGGCCGTTCTTGCTTACTTGGGCCTAAGCCCCTATTGTAAATGTGAGGGAAATTTTTTAGAGGAAATGTAATTGTAAGGTGAAAAATTAATAAGGAGAAAAATAGATAAAAGGGAGATAAAGTGTCGGAAATAGGTGGATCATGTGGCTACTAATGTGACTTAACAAAAACGTAATAATAATAAATGCTATACTTCAACTTTTACATATATATATATATATATATACACATAGATAGATATATAATTTATCAACTCAGTCTTACCGTATTTATATACCAATAGTGTATAGATCATATGCTCATGTGAATAGAATCATTCTTCTTCACTTAATCCACTCGTCATTTTTATATTTGTTTTTTACTTCTTCTGGTTCTACACCTTCTACTTTTGTGATTTAAACCTCTGTACACTTTCAATAGGATCTGTGGTTTAAAAGCATAGAAGCCCATATTTAGGAGTCTCAATCATTTATATTTTAGATAAGCTCATTAGTTTTACACACCTAAGCAAGTAGCAACTATGAACAATTAATAGAATTTACTTCTAAAAACAAAAAAAAAAAAAGATGCAATCTAATCCCAGACGCACCCCTAAATACTAAAAAACTTTCACATATAACTTCTCAGGTAAGCTACTTATGATTTCCTATCTAGCTTCTGGCATAGTTATAGTAACTGCATTCTCTATGTTAGATTCTTCATTTCTAAATATTGTACCTGAATTGCTGGGACTTCTTTCTATGAAGAAACCAGGCTGTTTAGGCTGGGGCAGAATTGCTTCCTCATTCATTAGCATAGAATACACACAAGACATTATTGGCCTGTCTTCAGGAAACATTTGAACACATAGCAAACCAACTTGAATACATCTCAAGATTTGAGATCTTGAATGTGAATCCTCCAAACATGTATATGATAGTTCCAAGGCCCTGCCCTCCTTCCACAGCAACCATGCCTAGCGCAATTACAATACTAATACTCACATAATCCACCAAAAAAGGAGAGAGAGAGAGAGAGAGAGAGAGAGAGAGAGAGAGAGAGAGAGAGAGAGAGTTTTCCACTTACATGTCCCAAAAGGTTATGATGGTGATTTGGGTGAAAAAATTTTCTGATTTTCATGGCACTCACTATCTCTAACATAAGCACACCCATGCTGAACACATCAGATTTCACTGAAAATCTTCCATCAACTGCATACTCAGGAGACATGTAGCCGCTGTGTGAAACCATCAAATAAGCTTTATTATCATTATTGTTGTTACTGATAACTTAAATTTCAATACGTCTTTAACATATCACCTCACCCTTACACCATGTTATAAGGGAATGAGGGGTACTTTGAGTCAAAGCACATTGATTAAATATTTGCTACAATTTGAAAAAAAAAAATCTAGTACCAATTTTATATTACTTACTATGTTCCAACAACTCTATCTGTCTTCACTTCACTTTCATCCCCTACAAAAGTTCTTGCTAAGCCAAAATCTGATATTTTTGGGTTTAAGTTGATATCTAATAAAATATTGCTTGCTTTCAGATCCCTGTGGATGACTTGAAGTCTAGAGTCCTAGTGAAGATAGAGAAGTCCTCGCACAATCCCGATAATAATGTCAAAACGCTTTGGCCATGCTAGCAAAGTATCATTTTGTTCTGCATACAATTTTTGCCCTTGTTACCATGACTGCATCTATGTCTATTTTTAGTTCTTTTTGTGAACTTCTTTTGAAAATCAATTGGAGGATTCTATTCAAATACATAATAGACAAGATACTTAGGCATCAACATTTAAAAGATGGAAAGTAATTATAATACATAAAGGGTCAAGAGAATCATACCAAAAATGAAACAATCCAAGCTTTTGTTGGGCATGTACTCATAGATTAACATCTTTTCATCTCCTTGAACACAGTAGCCTAAAAGCTTGACAAGATTCTTATGTTGAAGTTTGGCAATGAGAGCAACTTCATTCTTGAACTCTTCAAGACCTTGTCTTGAATTCTTTGATAGCCTCTTCACTGCAATATCTTGTCCGCCACATAGATGTCCCTGCAAATCATCATTTAAAGAAGAATCTTTCCATCTAAATTTGTATTGTATCACCATAAATTTTTTTACCTGTAATTAAATTAGAATCCTTTTTACCTTATAAACAGGACCAAATCCACCTGCCCCGATCACATTTGCAGGAGAGAATTTGTTTGTTGCTGTAGCAACCGTTGTGAAATTAAATAATGGTACGTCTACATCTTCTTTCTTTCTTTCACCTATTGAACCCATATATAACCTTTTTAGGAACTGCTTTTAATTTTAGTCTTTGTACAGTTTATCACGCTCATTTAAAATCTAGCTTTAATATGAGCAAGGATGGATGAGTGTGTGTATATATATATTGGAAAAATGGATGGGTATACTTACGTCTTCTATTTGTTGTCTTCCAAGTTAAACGCCAAAGCAACCCCAAAGTAAGCAATCCAGAAATGATTGATGCTGTTATGATGACCACCTCCCTTTTCTTCTTGTTTAATTTGAGGATTGATCCTAGATCAGACAGCAATTAAGTAATTGTTTCATTTTTTTTTTTTAAAGTTTTATGTTTCTTTCTGGTAGAAGTATTAGATCATTGATTATAGTCCCTGGATGTACTATAAGTCAGTTGAGCATGTGGGAGCTAATTCCTTGACAAATTTACTTGTAATTTTTAAGTTTTGTACTTGTAATGTGATTGTGGTAATGAGGGCTAAAGGTTGATGGATCTTCTCATTGTGCAAGACTAACGAACTTGGTCGAGCGAGATTCGAGGCTTGGTTGTGTGAGATGCTTGATTTAGACAGAAACTCTCCATAGACACTCAGTTGACTGAGACCTCATTATGGAAATTCTGTTATTTTCTTTCAAGGCTTCTTTGGTAGCCACATTAAGCCTAAACCCGACTTGTGTAAAAACCTTTTTCAACCCTAATCCTTTGAGAAGGAAGACAACCACAGTAAAACAGAGAAAAACCTAGAGATGGCAAATATTTGTCTTGCAATCCTCCCCCAGTGAACATCCTTTAGAGTTTGACTCTTTTAGACACAAAGATCACCTTAACTGTGTTGGAGTTGCTACTAAAACCATAGAGACTACATCAAATCTTCAAGAAGCTTTGGAGTGAATAAGAGATCGGTTTTACAGTAGATGGATTGACTTGTGGTACCAAGTGACTGTGAAGGACAAGGCATGAGTCTGAAGTTGATAGCAGGAGTGAGGAGATTGGATGCACTTCATGTGCTGGTACATATAAAGCCTAGTAAGTATAGTACATACCGCAACAACCTTCATATTTGATTTGATTAGTTGGGCTCGGCCACAAAGTACGTTTACCTATTGGTTTTTCACTCTGTGAACAGATGCTCTTTCCTATGTATGTGCAAGGGTATATTTAGGAATTTCAACTTGAGGGGACCAAATTGCAATATTGATAAAATAATCATAATTCATAAATCTATAAATAAAAAATTATCAACTTAATAAATTGTCATATACTTAAACATTAATGAAAATACAAAAAAGGGTCTAGTTCATTATATACATATACAGAATTTTGCAAACTATTATTTTAAGCACCACCAACCCAACGCGCGCGCGCACACACACACATATATATAACTGAAATTTTTGACTTTTTGTTGACTTCTTCAGAGCTTGCCACATTATCTTTATTTTTTAAAAACAAAATTATTTATTGAGTATTATTATTATATCTATTTACTTAGATAACTTGCACATAACTTTTATATTCAGGAATTTCAACTTGAGGGGACCAAATTGCAATATTGATAAAATAATCATAATTCATAAATCTATAAATAAAAAATTATCAACTTAATAAATTGTCATATACTTAAACATTAATGAAAATACAAAAAAGGGTCTAGTTCACTATATACATATACAGAATTTTGCAAACTATTATTTTAAGCACCACCAACCCAACGCGCGCGCGCGCACACACACATATATATAATTGAAATTTTTGACTTTTTGTTGACTTCTTCAGAGCTTGCCACATTATCTTTATTTTTTAAAAACAAAATTATTTATTGAGTATTATTATTATATCTATTTACTTAGATAACTTGCACATAACTTTTTTTTGAGAAAAATTGCACAGAACTTTAAACATGTGTTTGGTTAGCAATATATATTTTATGAGCAAGACTTAGGTGTAGTATTTAGGTGCTATTTCTTAGGTTCCCATTTTAAGATTTTGTCATGTGAATTTTTTTCATAAGAATGAAGTGTATTTTTTAGTTAAGTAACCACATGGCTGAATCTTAAGAGGGAAACCTAAGGAACAATACCTAAGGTACTGTACTTAAGTTTATATATATAAAATCGAAACTTTTGATTTTTTGATGATCTCTCCAGAGCTTGCCACATCATTATTATTATTTTTAAACAAAATTATTTATTGAGTATTATTATTATATATAATTACTTAGATGACTTGCACAAAACTTTCTTTTGAGAAAAATTGCACGGAACTTTAAACATGTGTCTGATTGGCAATATATATTTTATGAGCAAGACTTAGGTACAATACTTAGATGTTGTTTCTTAAGTTCTCCTTTTAACATTCTACCATGTAGATTTTTTCTCATGTGAAGGAAGTGTATTTTTTAAGAGAGGAACCTAAGGAATGGCACCTAAGGTACTATACTTAAGTTTTGTCCATATTTTATTATATCTACATTATCCATCTAAAAGTTGAAAGAGATTTTGTGTTGATAAAGTAACTGTGGGGTTGGGTTTATCGGATTAGATCAAGCTCACAAAACATCAATAATTCATTTAACAATGAATTGTATGAATTTTTATTTTTATTTTTTTTTATGTCCTTATTAATCTATATATTATCTATCTATTATTATTATAATATAAAACCAAAGTTTTTTACTTTTTAGTGACCTTTTAAAATTTTGACACATTAGCTTTGCAAGCCTCACAAATTTACACGTCATTATAATTATTTTTACTTATTAATTTTATTAATTAGACTTATGTTAGGACTTCTCTCTTCCCACCTCAAAACCCTAAATATAACTTGGTAAGGAAGTTGATTCTTCAACAAGAACAAATCCAGTTGTATAAAGGCCACCTAATTGCTTTTAATTTTGAACTCGATTGTCTTATTAACAATAGAGTCTATGAATTGCAGTGCTGCACATTCATCCACAAATAACATCCATGCAAGGGCTTGATATTCTTCGGCATAACCCTAAATCAATGTTGAAAGGTTGTGTTTTACAACCATCTAATCTTGGTAACTAAATCCTGCACCTATGATTGTTTATGATTTTTTTTTTTCATGGTATATAGTTTAAACCCATTAAAACTAATTACTTGATGGTATTTCAAGTTTTTTTTTTTTTTTCTCTTTACTTTTTCTTTCAGGGTTGCTAGGAACACAACCTCACATATGATTTTTTTTCATTGTTTAGAGTTTAGACTCATCGTAATTTAAAACTTATTACTTTATGGGTCTGTGTACTTTTTCCTTTTTCTTATTTTTCTCTTTTGAATAGTCATATATTTTTGGCTTTTGGAAGTTTTAACATCTGGATTTTTGTATTAGTTTTCGCAGTATTTGAACATGTTTAGCAAATTTCAACAACTATACCATGTATTATTCTTTTGAAGGTAATAAATTTTTCTCTTATATTTCTCTATTGTATAATCATATATATATATATATATATATTGTTTTGTTTCAATAATTTATTGGAATTAAATCTTATGATTCTTTAATATTTTTGGCCTTTTGAATTTTTTATCATCTGGATTTTTGAGTTATATTTTTACAATATCTAAAACTATTTGTCAAATTTCAATGACTATAGCCATGAATTATTATTTTGAGTATAACATATCCTTATCTTATATTCCTCTACTGTGTAGTCACACACACACATATTTTCTATAATTTTTAGGCTCTTAATCTTTTGATTCTTCTCAATAGTTGTAGGCTTATAGTCATGAATTATTCTTTTGAATGTAAACCATCTTTCTCTTATATTTCTCTATTGTGTAGTCATATATATTTTGTTTTGTTTCAATAATTTCTAAGCAATGAATCTTCTAATTCTTTAATATTTTTTGAAAGCCATTGCATGTTCACGCAATGACTTCTTCATCAAATTGTAACACAAATTGAAGTTGTACAAGAGCAATTCATGCAATGGTGTAGTTTCTTACTCAATTTAAGATTTTATAAAAACATTTTAGTCTACCACACAAACAAGTAGGTTCCCATGTATAGCATGGGTTAGCGACTAGTTATCCATAGTATTGAAATTTCATTATTTTTTTAATGAATTATTCAGCACCATATTTCAAATTAAAAAAAAAAAATGATGATATGGAGAGAGATATAATATATTATCATATAGCAATACAAAAAATTGAACAACATATTCTTAATAAACAAAGCATATTCATAAACTATATATATATATATATATATATTTATAGCAAAGCATAAATCTAAATGCCCATGTGGTGTTAAAGAAACAAACAAACTTGAAATGTTGAGGTTCAATTACTTTCTTGAAGGCTAAAACAACAAAAATAAAAAATAAAAAATAAAGCAAGGAGAAGCTAAAACTTGAAGCAAATATGGTCATATTTTTTTTCTAGATGAAACGAGTTTATTTGTTTCCGAGTTAGAGTGTTAGAGCAATAAACAATGAGAGGAAAGAAACATGGGGCTGGTATCTATTGAGAATCCCATAGGTGGCTTCTTGAGGTTGAGAAGGATGGGAAAAAAGTAACTTTTTTTTTTTTTAAATGGGTGGTCAAAGATGCTATTTTGAGAGTGTAGGTTATTCTCTATTGAATTGACATTACAACTAATTATTTGAAAAATTGGTAGAGTTAGGTAGTATTTCACTTCAAGGACTTTGGGTTGTTATCTATTGGACTAAGTAGTAAGTAGAGTTCCTAGAAAGAAGTGGGGGTCATATTTTTCTTGGGGGCCCATAACCTTTTATATTTTCTGTTGCTATTGGACTCAAGCTGCATTTGTTTCAGGTGTAAAAAGAACTCGGAAAATATTTTCCACCACCAAGGGTGTTTAGTTTGGCCGGAAAACTAAGTCAAATGGAAAATTATTTCCGATAATTGTAAAATATGAAGGCCTAAAGTGTAAAATAGATTATACATCTATTTTACCTTCAAACCATTTCCCAAAAAAAAAAAAAATTGAACCGAGAGAGAGAGAGAGACACCCACTGTCAGAGAGAGAGAGGCCGGTCACTTGAACTTAAGATCGACTCCACCACCGTTTGGGCCATGCCTCTCACTGCTGATCAAGCAAAGCTCAACTCTACCATCGATCTACCCTGTTTCTCTCTTCCTCCCTCTACCACCCATGTCACCAATCTACCCTTTTTCTCTCTACCCATGTCGAGCAAACCATCGCAAGACGAGTGACCCATCGTGATCCAGTCGCCTCCGCCATGCAATCTTGCCTCCGCCGCCTCTAGATCGAACCTAGTCGCCTCTCTTTCTCTTCCTTCTTCTCTCAATTTGATCGGATTTGATGAATTTTTTTTTTTTTTGTTTGGTTTTGTTTCTTTTGTGTTTATCTATTGAGAAATGATATTATATAATTGTTTGGAAGTTGAGAAAATGTGAGTATCAAGTAGAAAATGTGTTTTCTATTTTCAAGAACACAACCAAACACTAAAAAATATTTTTCAAAGTATTTTTTAAAATGTCACCAAACACCTGAAAATATTTTACACTGGAAAAACATTTTACATAGAACCAAACATAGCCTCATAGCCTAACCGTGGAAGAAAATTAAAATTCTAGGAGGCCATGGACAACGTAGCTCCGCAACTGTTAATGCGTGTTTGTGGTTCATATGCTTTAATGTATATCTATGCTTATTTTCATGCTTGAATATTGATGAATCAAGTACTTCACTTAATACAGAATCATTGGTTAAAATTGGTAGTTAAGTTGTACTAGTCGCTAACCCGTGCTACGCACGGGAAAGTTTGGCAATTTTATTTTAATATATCATACGTATTTGTTCTCTTTATTAAGTACTAATAAATCAAAAATGCCAATTAATTTTATATTAACATGATATAATATTATATATGTTATCTCTATAGTATATATGAAGAAATAAATCAAGGTTAATAGTAACTTGAGAGTTATTTCATAGGTTCATACAACAATTTCCACATTAAAATTGCAACAATATAACAACAAAAACTCGCATACAAATAAATACAAAAATAATTTGTTTGTGCTTGTATGCTTTCACTTCTCATGGATGGAAATCTTCATTATTGTATACGGTCGTATTTCTATATTGCTGTACATTCTACAAAGGGATTGTATTTTTTTATGACGTAGTCTCATTCTTAACCTCAAGGCAAAGTTAAACATGGCCCCAAAGAACAACAAAAAGTTGTTTTCAGGCCCTTAGCAGTGTTCTTTCTTTTCCATGGTACCCTAGATACTCCCAAAAGTGAAGCTTATATGCCTTGAAAAAGGAAATAACTTATTAAATTCCTTGACAATAACAAACAATAACAAAGACCTCCCTATGAAAATGTCCACTTAACAAAATAATATTATAATAATCATATTCTTTAGTTTCACTAATCCGTAGTTGAAGAAAAGTAAGGTTTTAATATTAGAGAAAATGCCTTTTCCACCAGTTTCTTCCTTCACCCTTTTAACAAAATCCTCCTTCTTTGTAATTGATGCAAACATTAGTTCCACAATCCTTGCAAACAGCTAATTTTTCATCATTCCCTGCCAAACACAATCTAAAATATATTATATATGGAAACTAAACTTATGCATGCATTAGAAGAAAAGTGATATTGGACTATCAGCAACAATACTGAATTGCAAATGTACCAATACTCCCATGAAAATGAAGTTTTAATATTCATCCGTTATGCATTAGAGGTACCATATATCATACATAGTTATTAATACTATCATCAATCACATATATTGTCTAACTTCTCTTATCACAGATATTTCAAATTTTGTTGGGGGTGGGGGGGGGGGGGGGGGGAAGGGGGGTGTTGTTGGTTGTTATGGATGTGAACCTGTGTATCTAGGTAATTTCAACACGATCGCAATAATGGTGCAAACCTGATTGATTCGAACCCAACCCGATCATACTCAATAATGCTGTTCCTACCTATTTGTCAAGCTGTTAGAAATAACTTAACATAAGAAATTCAAAATTCAAGAAGCTACATACATAGTTACTTATAAAAATAAATAAATAAAGTTTTATGTGGACCTTTTCACCATATATCCCTAGTATTGTACTATTTTCTCTATCAATAATTGTCTCCCTCTTGTGCATTGTGTACAAACACAATTTGGAAATGTCCCTCTATATAAAAGGTTTCATTAAATCCCGGACATCTCAAGATGTTACTAACACTGCTTGACGATTAATTCTTGCAGTGCTTTTCAGCGGTGGAGACTTCAAACATAAACAAGTTTTCGGCAGAAGCCACCAATAATTAATTGTCTAATGCATACTTAGATTTTATCTATTTTGAATTTGAGGCTGGCATTGAAAACGAGATGTTCATATCTTCAATGAGAATGGATTGTTTCTATGCACTAGTTGTTTATATGGGAAAAATATATATCATTTCTTTTTGCAATGATGTAGATTATATATTTTCGCGTAATTCAATCATTTTATTTGTATTTCAGTATAACAAATGCCTATAGTTTGGTGAACTGATTGCAATTTATCAATTGTTAATTTATTTTATCTGTATATATATAATATAATTTTGCAACTGCAGACCATGAGCAAAAATTTTGGTCTTTTTAAGTTTTACTTTTGTCATTTTAGTTCTGTAAATTCACATTTGCTGTTATCGTTAATCCTTCCATCCAATTTGCACCATGTGTATGGATCGGAATCATCGGATGCATGGATTTTGACAGCAAGACCAACCTCAACCTTAGCTGCCGCCTAGAATCAGGTTTGGTGTCACTGAGTCATTGGTGACGAGTTGTTGGAGGTTTGGTGGTTGAACTCAGTGATTATGGGTGCTGTTTGGGTGGCTTTATGATTGGTTTATTTGTGGTATTGGGTTGCTGTTTTTTTTTTTTAAATATTTCTTAGTTTGATTTGCTGGGATTTGAAAATCTGAGAAAATTCGAGTGTTTGGCGTGTATGAAAATTTGGGTTCATCGATTTTTTTTTTTAAATAAATTTTTTGAAAGAAAAATTAATAATTTTTTAATATTGTAACGAGTATAAATCTAGGGCCAATACAATAAATCAAAGAGTGTGTGAACATATATATATATAACATGTGAGGCTGGGTTTAAACTTAAGAAACTTGATACATGTTTTTTCCACAACATGGCTCAAAGCAAATTTAGCCTAACAACCTGTAAGTTTCGTCATTCGTACCTCCTTTTGTGAGAGATTGGTATGCCAGTTTCTTTTTGCGAAGACCAAATACGCAGTACTTAATCTTCCTAAAAGGTTGTTTTAGATTCAAAACCAACACAAGCCTAAGAGTATACAAAGCCTCTTAAAAAGAGACGAATGAGTAGCCACCTGATTATAGGTTCAAGACCCAAAACATGGCTTCATGACGGTCTCTCTATCAAAATAGGTCTGAAGTTAGGGTACAGGATGAGAAGAAGTTAGGCACTCTAAGTCTACCCAATCATAGCTGGCCTTCATATCATTGCTCAACTATATGGAAAACAAGCTATCCTAAAGGATCAAAAGGTGTGCACTTGTGTCTAAAGCATAGGTGTGAGTCTACGTGTATGTGAGGCAAGCAAGGGAAAGCAATTGAGTTATGTGACCATGGAAGCAAAGGCATGTAGAGAAACAACCGACTCATGGCATCAAGCTCCAAGTATGTGTATGTGTATACCCAATCATGTAGGTGCACGAGCACATAAATGATGCATCACACTATAAACTTAATTACTGAGATTCACTATTATGTGAAATGAGTGAGATTATTGAATAATTTCTCTTGATTAGGAAGTAGAATTAATTAAGGCAATACAATGTTTGATAAACTTATTACATAACTAAATCAATCCATTTAGATAAAAATTGATTGATTTTCTTTTCCATCGGATCCATCATTGTTTTGGAGCCACGATTCTAATGGAACTTTACATGGAGGCAAGTGAGGAGGAGGTTTGCGGATACTTGTCTCAGCAGTGCCTCCATTCTTTACGATAAATACAGCAGCCATACCCCAGGTCATATGTCTATCTATATGACAATGCCAATACCACACACCTGCCAAATATTATTGATGTTAACATCAACAATTCTTAGACCAGCCAGAACCAGATAATTAGATCAATTTTTAAATGCATGCATTTGCGATTCAATTTCNTGTTTGAAATTGTAACCGTGGAACACAAAGGGTTTCCATCTAAAATTATAACTACGAAAGAGATAGAGTTGGGAATTATTTTCTTTTTATTAGGATTTTTAAATTTAGAAAAACTATTTTTAAATTGTAGGACAAAATAAGGAAAAAAAATGATAATGACTTGGCAGCTGATGTGGCTCAACCTGAGCGTAGCAACATTAAATGCTACGTTTCAGCTTTTAGTAATATATATTTGAGATTGTAACCATGGAACACAAAGGTTTTCTGTTTGAAATTGTAACCGTGGAACACAAAGGGTTTCCATCTAAAATTATAACTACGAAAGAGATAGAGTTGGGAATTATTTTCTTTTTATTAGGATTTTTAAATTTAGAAAAACTATTTTTAAATTGTAGGACAAAATAAGGAAAAAAAATGATAATGACTTGGCAGCTGATGTGGCTCAACCTGAGCGTAGCAACATTAAATGCTACGTTTCAGCTTTTAGTAATATATAGATTAGGGGTCAAAAGTAATTTTTATTTGGTATCAGAGCTTTGGTTCACTTGTGAAGGATTAATTTCCTAATGTGTTCCTTAATCCCGTCTACCATGGATAAATATATTTTAAATTCTAAAAAACAAAAATTTGAAAGACAATTGAAAACAGTAATTGAAGATCATCTTTCACAAAATCAAACTCATACCCAGTTCTGAAGGGTGCATCCGAATGTATAGATCCTGTCCACCAGCCGGAAACAGTTTAATATCTACTAGATCACCAAACCAGATGGCGCAGCCAGCACCTTCTCTGATATCTGAGTTTGTATAAGCCATACAAGAACAGTTATTCAAGCATTCTGCCCGGCATTCCTTGAGATTCATTTTTGTGTTCACCCATGAGTGTGTAGTATCTGGGAGTTTCAATCCAGAAAATTTAAGAAACCCATGTGTACTTTTCTCCTCGCAGCTCAATCGTTTATTGCGTACACATCCTTGGGACCAATCCAGTGAATTCCATCTTTGTTGCGACTTGGGTTTGAATCCCTTTAAACATTGGCAGACTGGAGAGTCGGTAACAAGGCATCTTGCATAGGCTCCACAAAGGGCATAACTATCACAGTAGTCCATAGGCAGGCTTTGATAAAGCTTCCAACTTTGTTCTGTCCATGTGAAGCGTTGAAACATAGAAATAGTTTGGTTGGCAAGTGCTCTTGAATGAAGTGACTGTTTCAGGGTAAACATGAAGTAGGCCTCATCTTGATTGAACACAAATTTGAAGGCAAACACCGGATTTGGCTTTAGTCCAGGTGAACCACTGAAGCCATAGCCATTCCAAGGCCCAGCACGGAAGTATATTGTTGAGCCTTGCCACAGATAAGCTTCTGGGTAGTTATGGCGTGTTATCTCAAAGATAAAGTTCCCAGGAGATGGGTCATCCCAGTTCTTCCATGCAATTAAGCGCCTGTTGAGACCTCTCTTCAAATCCCAACCGTGTTTCATCCCTGGTAACATTGTATCAGATGGATAGTCAAAGCTTTGCCACAAATAGTCTTCTGATTTGCCATCTGTTACCACAAGATTCCCAGTATCCAGGAGTTGTAACAATGGACTCTGAGCTTCTTTCAAAGTGCTTGCTGACCAAACAACCGAATTATTCTGGATGACGTTAAGATTTCCAGAGCTGTTTATCATCAAAATCCCATCATCCAGGCCTAATTATAAATAGGGCAGGCCTGAGGGTAATTGAATTAGTTTTTCTCATATCCAATGAAAAGTACTAGCCGAGAGCTATTGTCCAAGTCCTAGCATAACCATTCACATTACCATTGACCCAAGACACCAAGGGCAAGCTATATGTATAAATTCCGTGAGCAGCAATTGAAATGAATGTTCCAGTGCATCCAAAATTTTTGAACCCAAACCATTTAAAATGAGGGACTATATTCCTTATAAAATATTTCTGCAGTTCAAAAACTGATGTCATTCATTTAATATTTTGCAAACAAATCAAGTAACAAAATACTGAAGGATACAAATCTTACTTACAGCATTAAAAAAAAAAAAAAATCCTTTTCAAAAAATACACAACGTTAGGGACTGATGAATTGGAAATCATAATCATCTCTTACTATTTCCTCAAGATTTGTCAAAAAGCAACAGTTTCAAGCATTTGAAAAGTAAAGGCAGTAGCCTCAAATCTAAGAACATCAGCATTATAAATTAATTAAACCCCCTGACCAATCTAAATGTAATGGGGGGCAGAAAGGAGACGTATGGGGTTGCTTGAAACAAGTAACTTATAAAAAACTAATTAGTAGACAACTGGTGATTGGAACTTGATCTAGAACAAACAAAACAAACAGGCAATCATAGTTGTCAAAACATGACCGTATTGTGAATCGATTTTTAATTTTACTGTATCGTATTGTATCATGTATAGTAAGATATGCAAACACCTAATAAAAAATTTATAGATATGCATATATAAAAGGTATATTCATTATAAATTTAAAATATTTTCTAATATCGACAGAAAAAGTAAAAGGTTATGGGCCCCCAATAGATAACAACCCAAAATCCTCGAAATAAAATACTAGCTAACTCTCCCCATTTTTCAAATAATTTGTTGTAATGTCAATTCAATAGACAATAACCTACACACTCAAAATAGCATCTTTTACCATCCATTTTCAAACAAAATTTACTTTTTTCCCATCCTTCTCAACCTCAAGGAGCCCACCTATGGGATTCTCATGATAAATACCAGCCCCATGTTTCTTTCCTCTCATTGTTTATTGCTCTAACACTTTAACTCGGAAACAAAATAAACTCATTTCATCTAGAACAAAAATATGACCATATTTGCCTTGAGTTCTAGCTTCTCCTTGCTTTTTTTTTTTTTTTTTTTGTTTAGCCTTCAAGAAAGTAATTGAACCTCAACATTTTAAGTTTGTTTGTTTCTTTAACACCACATGGGCATTTAGATTTATGCTTTGCTATATATATATATATATAGTTTATGAATATGTTTTGTTTATTAAGAATATGTTGTTCAATTTTTTGTATTGCTATATGATAATATGTTATCTCTCTCCATATCATCATTTTTTTTTTTTTAATTGAAATTTGGTGCTGAATAATTCATTAAAAAACTTAGGAAATTTCAATACTATGGATAACTAGTCGCTAACCCATGCAATGCATGGGAACCTACTTGTTTGTGTGGTAGAATAATTTTATTTTGTTTGATTGAACTACATGTATCAACATATCAACCTATATTCATCAATGAAAATATCAATCAATAAAATATTAATATAATTAACAATCCTATTTTACATTACTATTTTATGAGTTACTATAGTTTTCTATCACTTCACTAAAACAAAGAGCAACTAAGTCTTAAACTTAAAGTGAACACATTTGAATATACAAATAGAGAGAGGGATTCAAAGAGAGATAAATACAGCAGTGAAGCCATAGAGGGCCTGGAGGCTAGATTGTGCCGATTGTCTCTGGTTGGCTGGTCAGATCTTCAACTTGATGGAGCTCTTTGCAGGAAGCGACGATGGGTGAAGGATGAGATTGTTTGTTTGATTCATATATATATATATATATATAGAAAAGATTTGGGTTTATTTTTTCTATTTATCCTTTTGTGATTGTTTGAATTTATTAAAATTATTTTGTTGCTTATTTTGGAGGAGCTATGGATCAACAACTCAATGAATGGCCAAATTTTATTTTTGATTCCGGAATAACAACCCAAAATCCTCGAAATAAAATACTAGCTAACTCTCCCCATTTTTCAAATAATTTGTTGTAATGTCAATTCAATAGACAATAACCTACGCACTCAAAATAGCATCTTTTACCATCCATTTTCAAACAAAATTTACTTTTTTCCATCCTTCTCAACCTCAAGGAGCCCACCTATGGGATTCTCATGATAAATACCAGCCCCATGTTTCTTTCCTCTCATTGTTTATTGCTCTAACACTTTAACTCGGAAACAAATAAACTCATTTCATCTAGAAAAAAAATATAACCATATTTGCCTTGAGTTCTAGCTTCTCCTTGCTTCTTCTTTTTTTTTTTTTTTTTTTTTTTTTTTGTTTTGAGCCTTCAAGAAAGTAATTGAACCTCAACATTTTAAGTTTGTTTGTTTCTTTAACACCACATGGGCATTTAGATTTATGCTTTGCTATATATATATATATATATATAGTTTATGAATATGCTTTGTTTATTAAGAATATGTTGTTCAATTTTTTGTATTGCTATATGATAATATATTATCTCTCTCCATATCATCATTTTTTTTTTTAATTTGAAATTTGGTGCTGAATAATTCATTAAAAAAATTAGGAAATTTCAATACTATGGATAACTAGTCACTAACCCATGCAATGCATGGGAACCTACTTGTTTGTGTGGTAGAATAATCTTATTTTGTTTGATTGAACTACATGTATCAACATATCAACCTATATTCATCAATGAAAATATCAATCAATAAAATATTAATATAATTAACAATCCTATTTTTCATTACTATTTTATGAGTTACTATAGTTTTCTATCACTTCACTAAAACAAAGAGCAGCTGATTCCAGGTTCTATATATCAAAATTTTCTCTTTCGGTTGAAAGTAAACTAATTCAAGGTTTGACTCTGAAGTCATTTCTTTCCAAAATTCTAAAAGGGGGCCGGTAAATCCCTCTTAAATTTTAAGATAATTTTTGGGCTTATACCTTAATTTTATTTTTTCACTTAAGGACACGGGGGCCCAGGCTCCCTTGACCACCCTACTAGGTTCGTCCCTGTCCGGAAGGCATGCGTCCAAGCAGGGGCAGAGCTAGAAATTTTCCTCTGGGGGGCCAGCCAAGACTAAATGATCATATTGATTAACAAGATATATAATATATATATATATGTGATGTGTGTGTGTGTGTGTGTGACCCACTCATTACTGGACAAATTTGTCAACAAATTTGTCAAACATAGACAAATTTGTTAGTTTTGGAATGTGTATGAGCTTTTCAAATAAAATTAAGATTTATGTATCTAATCTAGTATTAGATGTGTTTGTCATACCAAAGCTTACTTAAATATGGTTGTCTTAGTTTGTTAGCATGAAATACTAAATATAAATAATGAATTAGACTATCAATTGGATTAATAAATAAGAGGAAGAAAAAAAAATGATCAACCATAATATAAATAAATAGAAATTGAAATTGAACTTCGATAAAATGAATAGAATTTGATGTAAAATAGAAATGAAAAAGGAGAAGAAATGGAGGAGTAGAGAGATTAAGGAACACTTTCACCGTGAGTGATGAGGTAGAAGGAAAATACAAATTGAAAATGTGAAGTAATAACCTTCTATAAAGGGAAGCTACAGCCCAATAGTAAAATTATACAAGTTGGGCTTGTGTGATGACATGTTGGGAGAGGAGAGATGAAGAAAGACTAACAAAAGGTTAACATAATTGAATAAATTTGATGAATCAAGGAGACTTGAGGGGGCCAATCAGTTTCATTTGAAGGGGCCAAATCTAACAAAAAATTCTTTAGGGCCTATTTTTACCTGACTATAAAAAAAATTTGAACATTATGGCCCCCCACAGTATAAGGCGGCTCCGCCCCTGCGTCCAAGTCAACTGCCGAGTCGTTCAGGGTTTATGCCTTTCTAATGGCCCTTAACGATAGATGGCCTATCTTGAACTTGTATATAGGAACGAAAGAGGTCAAGAGCTGGGAATCAAATTGATTCAATCAATGGACCTTCTTTCTTCTATTCTTGTCGTTACAAATTTACTCTTTTTCTTGTTTAAAATCTCCTATGGAGTACTAGACAGCATAACTCCATCCCAAATTTTAAGTGATGGTGACACCATAGTGTCCAGAGAAGGAAACTTTGTACTGGGTTTCTTCAGTCCTGGAAGTTCCAAGAATCGTACTTGGGAATTTGGTACAAGAGCATCCCAGTTCAAACTGTTGTTTGGGTTGCAAACAGAGTTCGCCCAATCAACGATACTTCTGGGATTTTGATGATAAACAGCACTGGAAATCTTAACGTCATCCAGCATAATTCGGTTGTTTGGTCAGCAAGCACTTTGAAAGAAGCTCAGAGTCCATTGTTACAACTCCTGGATACTGGGAATCTTGTGGTAACAGATGGCAATTCAGAAGATTATTTGTGGCAAAGCTTTGACTGTCCATCTGATACAATTTTACCAGGGATGAAATTCGGTTGGGATTTGAAGAGAGGTCTCAACAGGCGCTTTATTGCATGGAAGAACTGGGATGACCCATCTCCTGGGAACTTTATCTATGAGATGACACTTCATAACTACCCAGAATTTTATTTGTGGCAAGGCTCAACAATATACTTCCGTACTGGGCCTTGGAATGGCTATAGCTTCAGTGGTGGACCTGCACTAAAGCCAAATCCGTTGTTTGCCTTCGAATTTGTGTTCAATCAAGATGAGGCCTACTTCATGTTTACCCTGAAACAGTCACTCTACTCAAGAGCAGTTCTCAACCAAACTAACTCCATGTTTCAACGCTTCACATGGACAGAACGTAGTTGGCAGCTTTATGTATCTCTGCCTATAGACTACTGTGATACTTATGCCCTTTGTGGAGCCTATGCAAGATGTCTTATTACCGATTCTCCAGTCTGCCAATGTTTAAAGGGATTCAAACCCAAGTCACAACAAAGATGGGATTCACTGGATTGGTCCCAAGGATGTGTACGCAATAAACGATTGAGCTGCGAGGAGAAAAGTACACATGGGTTTCTTAAATTTTCTGGATTGAAACTCCCAGATACTACACACTCATGGGTGAACACAAAAATGAATCTCAAGGAATGCAGGGCAGAATGCTTGAATAACTGTTCTTGTACGGCTTATACAAACTCAGATATCAGAGAAGGTGCTGGCTGCGCCATCTGGTTTGGTGATCTAGTAGATATTAAACAGTTTCCGGCTGGTGGACAGGATCTATACATTCGGATGCACCCTTCAGAACTGGGTATGAGTTTGATTTTGTGAAAGATGATCTTCAATTACTGTTTTCAATTGTCTTTCAATTTTTTTGTTTTTTAGAATTTAAAATATATTTATCCATGGTAGACGGGATTAAGGAACACATTAGGAAATTAATCCTTCACAAGTGAACCAAAGCTCTAATCTAGGTTGCACGGACACGCCATTTTTGGCGTCGTGTCGGTGTCGGACACGTGTCGGACACCGGAACGGGTACGACTCGCCGGATTCCCGTGTCCGGCGAGTGTCCTCTTTTTTTTTCCGTTTCTCCGACACGCGCCGACGCGGCTCCGACGCGTCCGACACGCCAGCAGTGAAGAAAAAGAAAAAAAATAAAAAAGAAAATCACAGACTTTGAGTCTGAGAAGCAGGGAAGACAATTCCGTACGCCGAAACTTACCGTTTTTTTTTTTCCTGAGTATTTTTGGTACTTACATATCTTTATCTTTGGATTGTTGGATGACCATGATAGTCCAGATTTCAGCTTGCAGGATCATCCCTCACTTCTTGTTTTCATTTCAGTGAGCGACTCCCTGTTTTCTCTACATCCTTGAAAGACAGAGTCCCATTTTATTTTAAAATGAGACAAGTTTTTATTTTTCGGTCAAAAGGGTGAACGTATTCGGACATGCACCTCAACAGAGCTTACTTTTTTGTTTTTCTTCAAGGCATCTGATGGATCATGTGCATTTACTGTGCACCAGCAAGTTTTGACACTTGATGTGGTACAGAGCTTACTTTGGCGTTATATATATATATATATATATATCTATATTTTTTTTTTTTTTCATTAAGTTATAAGTTATAACGCGAGTTTTTTTTTTTTTTTTTTAATCCCACGTTAATGTATTCTTTTACTTAGTTTTTTGTTTTGTCTTATAAATTATAATATTTATTATGAATTTAGTGCTTTTATTTTTGTGTGTCCTGCTATAATTTTATTTATTTATTAAAGTTAAATATTATGTATTATTGTACTACTTTGAGTGTTAGTTTACTTATTTGTAATTCTTACATAATTTAAATTCTAGACATAAGTGTATTTTATGTCTAAAAATATTTAAAAAATATGTCTAAATATAAAATATAATTAATTATTTAACCGCTGTGTCCCCGCCGTGTCGTGTCCTTATTTTTCAAAAATTGCCGTATCCCCGTATCCGTGTCCGTGTCGTGTCTGTGTCCGTGTCCGTGTCCGTGCAACATAGGCTCTAATACCAAATAAAAATTACTTGTGACCCCTAATACAACTTAACTACCAATTTTAACCAATTATTCTGTATTAAGTGAAGTACTTGATTCATCAAATATTCAAGCATGAAAATAAGCATAGATATACATTAGAGCATATGAACCACAAACACACATTAACAGTTGCGGAGCTACGTTGTCCATGGCCCCCTAGAATTTTAATTTTCTTCTACTGTTAGGCTATGAGTCTTTTTTCTTTTTCTTTTTCTTTTTTCTTTTGATACCAAAACAAGAAAAGGATTACATTCAGATAAAATAGAGTCCGGAGCTCTCAAAAGGACAACAAGCATAGAGTATTGCTTAACAATATTATGAATATCATCTATTAAACTATCAATCCACCAAGGCCAGTAGCTCTTAGATCTCCAGAAGAGTTGAATTTCCTTCTTAGGATCTTGAAAAGCCGTGAGAAATGCATTTTT
>NW_027070440.1:118892-151892 GCF_002906115.3 Quercus suber
TTTTTTTTTTTTAATTTGAAATTTGGTGCTGAATAATTCATTAAAAAAATATGGAAATTTCAATACTATGCATGGGAGCCTACTTGTTTGTGTAGTCGACTAAAATGATTTTATAAAATCTTAAATTGAGTAAGAAACTACACCATTGCATGAATTGCTCCTGTACAACTTCAATTTGTGTTACAATTTGATAAAGAAGTCATTGCATGAACGTGCAATGGCTTTCAAAAAATATTAAAGAATTAGAAGATTCATTGCTTAAAAATTATTGAAACAAAACAAATATATATGACTACACAATAGAAAAATATAAGAGAAAGATGGTTACATTCAAAAGAATAATTCATAACTATAAGCCTATAACTATTGAGAAGAAAAAAAAAATTAAGAGCTTACAAATATATGTGTGTGTGTGACTACACAACAGAGAAATATAAGAGAATGATGTGTTACACTCAAAATAATAATTCCTGGCTATAGTCATTGAATTTTGCCAAATAGTTTTAGATATTGCAAAAATATAACTCAAAAATTCAGATGTTAAAAATTTCAAAAGGCCAAAAAATATTAAAGAATCATAAGATTTACTTCCTATAAATTATTGAAATAAAACAATATATATATATATATATATGATTATACAATAGAGAAATATAAAAGAAAGTTTGATTACATTCAAAAGAATAATACATGCATGGTATAGTTGTTGAAATTTGCTAAACATGTTCAAATATTGCAAAAACTTCCAAAAAGCCAAAAATATATGACCATTCAAAAGAGAAAATTAAGAAAAGGAAAAAAGTACATAAACCCATAAAGTAATAAATTTTAAATTTTAATGAGTCTAAACTTTAAATAATGAAAAAAAATCATCTATGAGGTTGTGTTCCTAGCAACCCTGAAAGAAAAAGTAAAGTGTAAAAAAACCATGAAATACCATCAAGCAATTAGTTTTAATGGGTTTAAACTATATACCGTGAACAAAAATAATCATAAACAATCATAGGTGCAGGATTTAGTTACCAAGATTAGATGGTTGTAAACCACATCCTTTCAACATTGATTTAGGGTTATGCCAAAGAATATCAAGCCCTTGCACGGATGTTATTTGTGGATGACTGTGCAACACTGCAATTCATAGACTATTGTTAATAAGACAATCATGTTCAAATTTAAAAGCAATTAGGTGGTCTTTATACAACAGGATTTATTCTCGTTGAAGAATCAACTTCCTCACCAAGTTATATTTAGGGTTTTGAGGTGGGAAGAGAGGAGTCCTAACATGAGTCTAATTAATAAATAAAATTAATTATAATGAGGTATAAATTTGTGAAGCTTGCAAAACTAATGTGTCAAAATTTTAAATGGTCACTAAAAAGTAAAAAACTTTAGTTTTATATTATAATAATAATAATATATAGATAATATATAGTTTAATAAGGACATAAAAAAATTCATACAATTCATTGTTAAATGAATAATTGCTGTTTTGTGAGCTTGATCTAATCCGATAAACCCAACCCCATAGTTACTTTATCAACACAAAATCTCTTTCAACTTTTAGATGGATAATGTAGATATAATAAAATATGAACAAAATTTAGGTATAGTACCTTAGGTGTCGTTCTTTAGGTTTCTCTCTTAAAACATACACTTCTTTCCCATGAGAAAAAATTCACATAGTAGAATCTTAAAATGAGAACTCAAAGAATAACACCTAAGTATTGTACCTAAGTCTTACTCATAAAATATATATTGCTGACCAAACACATGTTTAAAGTTCCGTGCAATTTTTCTCAAAAGAAAGTTTTGTGCAAGTCATCTAAGTAATTATATATAATAATAATACTCAATAATTAATTTTGTTTAAAAAAATAATGATGATGTGGCAAGGTCTGAAGAGGCCAACAAAAAATCAAAAGTTTTGGTTTTATATATATAAACTTAAATGCAGTATCTTAGGTGTTGTTCTTTAGATTCCTCTTTTAAAATTCAGTCATGTGGTTAACTAAAAAATACACTTCCTTTCTATGAGAAAAAATCCACATGGCAGAATCTTAAAATAAGAACCTAAGGAACAACACCTAAATACTATACATAAGTCTTGCTCATAAAATATATATTGCCGACCAAACACATGTTTAAAGTTCCGTGCAATTTTTCTAAAAAAAAAGTTTTGTGCAAGTTATCTAAGTAATTAAAGATAATAATAATACTTAATAAATAATTTTGTTTTTAAAAATAATGATGATGTGGCAAGCTCAGGAGAAGTTAACAAAAAGTCAAAAATTTCGGTATGTGTATATAGTGAACTAGACCCTTTTTTGTATTTTCATTAATGTTTAAGTATATGACAATTTATTAATTTGATAATTTTGTATTTATAGATTTATGAATTATGATTATTTTATCAATATTGCAATTTGGTCCCCTCAAGTTAAAATTCCTGAATATGCCCTTGCACATACATAGGAAAGAGCATCTGTTCACAGAGTGAAAAACCAATAGGTAAACGTACTTTGTGGCCGAGCTCAACTAATCAAATCAAATATGAAGGTTGTTGCGGTATGTACTATACTTACTAGGCTTTATATGTACAAGCACATGAAGTGCATCCAATCTCCTCACTCCTGCTATCAACTTCAGACTCATGCCTTGTCCTTCACAGTCACTTGGTACCACAAGTCAATCCATCTACTGTAAAACCGATCTCTTATTCACTCCAAAGCTTATTGAAGATTTGATGTAGTCTGTATGGTTTTAGTAGCAACTCCAACACAGTTAAGGTGATCTTTGTGTCTGAAAGAGTCAACCTCTAAAGGATGTTCACTGGGAGAGGATTGCAAGACAAATATTAGCCATCTCTAGGTTTTTCTACATTTTACTGTGGTTGTCTTCCTTCTCAAAGGATTAGGGTTGAAAAAGGTTTTTACACAAGTCGGGTTTAGGCTTAGTGTGGCTACCAAAGCAACCCTTGAAAGAAAATAACAAAATTTCCATAATGAGGTCTCGGTCAACTGAGTGTCTATGGAGAGTTTCTATCTGAATCAACCATCTCACACAACCAAGCCTCGAATCTCGCTCGACCGAGTTCGTTAGTCTTGCACAATGAGAAGATCCGTCAACCTTTAGCCCTCATTACCACAATCACATTACAAGTACAAAACTTAAAAATTACAAGTAAATTTGTCATGGAATTAGCTCCCACATGCTCAACTGACTTATAGTACATCCAGGGACTATAATCAATGATCTAATAGTTCTACCAGAAAGAAACATAAAACTTTAAAAAAAAAAAAAAAATGAAACAATTACTTAATTGCTGTCTGATCTAGGATCAATCCATAAATTAAACAAGAAGAAAAGGGAGGTGGTCATCATAACAGCATCAATCATTTCTGGATTGCTTACTTTGGGTTGCTTTGGCGTTTCACTTGGAAGACAACAAATAGAAGACGTAAGTATACCCATCCATTTTTCCAATATATATATATATATTTATACACACACACACTCATCCATCCTTGCTCATATTAAAGCTAGATTTTAAATGAGCATGATAAATTGTACAAAGACTAAAATTAAAAGCAGTTCCTGAAAAGGTTATATATGGGTTCAATAGGTGAAAGAAAGAAAGAAGATGTAGACGTACCATTATTTAATTTCACAACGGTTGCTACAGCAACAAACAAATTCTCTCCTGCAAATGTGATCGGGGCAGGTGGATTTGGTCCTGTTTATAAGTAAAAAGGATTCTGATTTAATTACAGGTCAAAAAATTTAGGTGATACTATACAAATTTAGACGGAAAGATTCATCTTTAATTGATGATTTGCAGGGACATCTACGTAACGGACAAGATATTGCAGTGAAGAGGTTATCAAAGAGTTCAAGACAAGGTCTTGAAGAGTTCAAGAATGAAGTTGTTCTCATTGCCAAACTTCAACATAAGAATCTTGTCAAGCTTTTAGGCTACTGTGTTCAAGGAGATGAAAAGATGTTAATCTATGAGTACATGCCCAACAAAAGCTTGGATTGTTTCATTTTTGGTATGATTCTCTTGACCCTTAATGTATGATAATTACTTTCCATCTTTTAAATGTTGCGTGCCTGAGTGTCTTGACTCTTGTCTATTATGTATTTGAATAGAATCCTTCAATTGATTTTCAAAAGAACTTCACAAAAAGAACTAAAAATAGACATAGATGCAATCATGGTAACAATGGCAAAAATTGTATGCAGAACAAAATGATACTCTGCTAGCATGGCCAAAGCGTTTTGACATATTATCGGGATTGTGCGAGGACTTCTCTATCTTCACGAGGACTCTAGACTTCAAGTCATCCACAGGGATCTGAAAGCAAGCAATATTTTATTAGATATCAACTTAAACCCAAAAATATCAGATTTTGGCTTAGCAAGAACTTTTGTAGGGGATGAAAGTGAAGAGAAGACAGATAGAGTTGTTGGAACATAGTAAGTAATATAAAAATTGGAACTAGATTTTGTTTTTCAAATTGTAGCAAATATTTAATCAATGTGCTTTGACTCAAAGTACCCCTCATTCCCTTATAACATGATGTAAGTGAGGTGATATGTTAAAGACGTACTAAAATTTAAGTTATCAGTAACAACAATAATGATAATAAAGCTTATTTGATAATAAGCTTATTTGATGGTTTCATGCAGCGGCTACATGTCTCCTGAGTATGCAGTTGATGGAATATTTTCAGTGAAATCTGATGTGTTTAGCATGGGTGTGCTTATGTTAGAGATAGTGAGTTCCATTAAAATCAGAAAATTTTATCACCCAAATCACCATCATAACCTTTTGGGACATGTAAGTGGAAATCTCTCTCTCTCTCTCTCTCTCTCTCTCTCTCTCTCTCTCTCCTTTTTGGTGGATTATGTGAGTATCTGTATTGTAATTGTGCTAGGCATGGTTGTTGTGGAAGGAGGGCAGGGCCTTGGAACTATCGTATACATGTTTGGAGGATTCACATTCAAGATCTCAAATCTTGAGATGTATTCAAGTTGGTTTGCTATGTGTTCAAAAGTATCCTGAAGATAGGCCAATAATGTCTTGTGTGTATTCTATGTTAACGAATGAGGAAGCAATTCTGCCCCAGCCTAAACAGCCTGGTTTCTTCATAGAAAGAAGTCCCAGCAATTCAGGTGCAATATTAAGAAATGAAGAATCTAACATAGAGAATGCAGTTACTATAACTATGCCGGAAGCTAGATAGGAAATTCATAAGTAGCTTGCCTGAGAAGTTATATGTGAAATTTTTTTAGTATTTAGGGGTGTGTTTGGGATTAGATTGCATCTTTTTGTTTTTAGAAGTAAATTCTATTAATTGTTCATAGTTGCAACTTGCTTGGGTGTGTAAAACTAATGAGCTTTTCTGTATTTTCTTTAATGAAATGGCTGGACCAGCCAATTCTTATCTAAAATATAAATGATTGAGACTCCTAAATATGGGCTTCTTTGCCTTTAAACCACGGATCCTATTAAAAGTGTACAGAGGTTTTAATCACAAAAGCAGAAGGTGCAGAACCAGAAGAAGCAGAAAACAAAGATAAAAATGAAGAGTGGATTAAGCGAAGAAGAATGATTCTATTCACATGAGCATATGATCTATACACTATTGGTATATAAACACGGTAAGACTGAGTTGATAAATTATATATCTATCTATATGTATATATATCTAAAAGCTAAAGTATATCATTTAAGTCTCATGAAATTTTGTTTTTAGTTTATCCATTCCATTGTGTATGCACATGCATTTTATGATTATCGACCCACACAATTATTAGAAAGTGTGCTTAGTTCATATGCTTTTTTTAAAGTCGTTATTCAAAATATTCTATTATATTAAAATTTGAAAAGTAACAATTCTTCAAAATCTTCATGACTTAGAGCATCAGTATCCGATTTCATAAATGCTATATGTTAGTATATTTTAGAATCAAAGCACTAAAAAACCCATTACCTAATCTTCCAATTGTAAAAAATTTTACAATTGTGCTAAAGTACCATCATAAATATATTGTATCTCTACTTTAGGTTGATGCGATTTGGTTGTTTTAATGTGTTATCTTTTTTCTTTTCTTTTCTTTGATTGATAGATGTTATCCCATATCATTATATAGTATATAATGATATAATGTTATAGCATGGCTTGAATAATTTGGTGTTTACAATTATACATTTTCTTTTGAGTATTTCTCTACACATCTTCTTACATATAAATTTGATATTTATCTCACATTTTATCTTTCAGAAACGGTAATTACTCTCTCTCTCTCTCTCTCTCTCTCTCTCTCTCTCTCTCTGTGTTATTCATTAATTCTTTCTTGCAACTCTACTTTAGATTGATGCATTTTTGCTTCTTCTTTTTTTCTCTTTATACTTTGGGTTGGTACTTTTTGGTGATTGTGCGAGACTGCGCCCCCAACCCCTTTTTAAGTGTTGGGCTAAACCCACGTGAATGGGTGGAGTTGTATTATTGCCTCTCAAAATGGAGATTTGACTGATTATATGTACCCTTTTAGATTAAGGGTTTTACAATAGAGTTACCACTTATTTAATTATTGGAAAAAATAAGAAAACCAAAATTGAAAAATTCCTTATTTTATTAATTTGAAATTTAATTTACATTGATCATAGGAAATTACATGACTTTCGTCTTAGATACAATCTAAGATAAAGTACATGACTTTATTTCCTAATTACAATTTAAAAATTGAAAATTACATGGATAAGCATTCGATTTACTAACCCTTGACCTAAGCTCGGAGGCTCTATTACAGGGTGAAAAGGTGTTAGGCTCCTACCTTGCCCGGTGAAACCAATCTTCTAGACTATGGTGGCCAACATTCATATCATATCACCCAATATGTCAATCAATTTGCATGTTGAATTTAATGTGTGTGCATGTGATAAATCATAATTCAATTTATTAAGTATTACATTGGGATTAAAAAATAAATTCTAGTGAATGTGTATAGATGATGATATCCTAGCTTCAAGGATTTGAAAGAATTGTGAAACAAACATCTTTTTCATATTTTTGATGTGGATCTAAGATCAAAACTAGTATTATGCATGAACATGTGATGAATAACCAAGAACATATGAAGAACACATAAGAATATTTAAGAACATTGAAACATATTCAAGGGAATTTAAATAATTACTATCATGCTTTAATCTTAAATTATCATTATGGCAATACAAAAAACTAGGAAAATGGACTATATCTTCATCCAAGAACCATATGGTGGAGGAGGAGACTCTTGGTTGAGGTCTTAAGGGTGGAGGAAAAGAAGAGTTAGGAGAGAGAGATAGAGTCTCACTTAATACCTTGAGTCTTAAGAAGACCAAAATATGACAAAACTACTCTACTTCACTAGAACTCAAGAGAGGAGAAGAGAGAGGGTTTTTTGTGTCCTTTCGAATGGAGAAGAGAAAAGGTTTATATAGTAGTGGTGGAAAAAATATAAACAGAATGTCATTTAATGAGGGTTGACAAAGAATCATAAACCTAGACCTTATTTTAGTCTTTAGGGGAAATCTGGTGCATTAAATGTAGAGGTTAGTGGGAGTGAGGAGCAAGCAAAATTCGGTTTTTCCGTAGCTACTGTAACAGTCTATAAAGCCAATTTCAAAAAATCATATCTTACTTAATTCTAATCGAAATTGTCTCGTTCTTGTGCTCAAATTAAATCTCCAAATGTCTAGTTTCTAAGAAAATTAACCTCATTCACAGATTAAAAATATTCTAAGAGATATCAACAAAATGGTGAGCAGACGTCATTTGTTAGAAAATAATTTCAACACAATTAACATTAATAGGTCCCAAATTAATTCCCAATTAACATTAATAGGCTCCAATCACTCCCATTTTAGACTTAATTAGTTCCAAATTTACCCTAATTAAAAAGATAATTCAACAAATTACTCATTGAATAATTAATATTTAACTATCTAATTAATTAAGTGTGCGCAACATTACCATAAAATGTAGTACTAGCCAATCAAATTACAACACGTCATTAATCTCAAATTGATTATAATTATAACCAATTAGAATCAATTGTTCATAATCACATATAGTCGGACTCAATTTGTGATAGTGCATCTCTGCCATTTAAATTTGATTTGATGATAACTTTCAATCTGATGGTCTGATGACCAGTCAATTTGATAATTACAACATCAAGATCATTTTGGTGAAATGAAATTAAGAATCTAATGGCTAGAATTAAGATACATATTTCCAAGGTGAAATTACCTTTTCACCCTCCATGTGAGGTTAAATGTGAGTTGCAAAATGGGGTGTCAATAGTGATGCATTTTTTGAGTTTTCCATCACATATACCCTCCTTCCCTTTTATAGTTTTGGTTTGAGTTGATTCTTAGATATTTTGGAAGTGGGGAATTGAGTTTGTTAGGGTTTTTAGATCCCTTGGTTGATTTTACAATGAAATTAATCAACATAAAATAATTAACCAGTTATGAATTTAGATTCATTTCTAGATTAATTGACATAGATTAAATATGTCACAAATAAAGCAATAAAACAGCAATCCAACAGAAATGATAGAGAATAGCAAGACAGTGACCCATGAAAACCAATGAAACAAATCGTTTCATAGTAAAAACTTATGAAGAATTTAACCTAAATAGTCCTTAAGGCAACATGTTCACTAATAGAATTGAAGTTTATACTACAGATTTAACTATAAATCTACTACTACTTACTGGCATGACCACACATAACTCTAAATCCACATACTCTTCTATTATGGACTCTTCTCTTCTATTTTAGACACGTGTCCCTTTGACTTTGGGTCTAAAAACCCTAACAATTGGTATATAAATTGAAAATCTCATTCAATCTATATGACTCATCCGAACATACACAAATGCCTCTTTTTCAAGTTTAACTCTTTTAAACTTTTCGCAGAATTTCTTTAGCAAATTTCAAAGATTTAGATAATTCTTTATGGAAATTTTTACAAACATCAATTAAACCAACATAATTATTTATGTTTTCCTTATTTAAATCTTCACCACCATGAATAGTATAACACATAAAATTATCCACGACAGTACAAGTCAAGGATAACACTCAAGACAAATAATCCCATCAAAATGCACCCATTCTAATACCAATTGTTAGGTTTTAGACTTGTCAAAATCATTAAATAACCAGTTTTAATATTGAGTTGATTATTAGATTAATTAGCCAAGAACTTGCACTTTGCGCGTAATAATCATTTTTATTGCAGTTTTATTATTATTATTATTATTTTACAATTTAAACTAATTTAATAAAAAATAATGTATTTCATAATCATATTTTTATTTATAATAGGAACAATTATAAATGTAATATAAGGACAGTCATAGATCATAAATATAAATTTTGTCGAACCAAAATGAAAACAACACAATTTTTCTCAAAAAATCAAAAAGCAAGTTAACAAAAATATTCATTTTTTAATAAAAGTTATTTTTAACATTTTTTGAATCATTAAAAAGAATATAAAATTTGGAAATTATTCTTTTAGTTTTAAAAAAACTTTTTCAAGCCTTATTTTTTCTACCTACAATCCAAAATACCGAAAAACAATTTGTTGTTGATAATCTATTAAGGCTATTTTCTTTGCGGAAATTGTAATTTTATCCACCCAAAACATATTATCAAATAAAAAATTATTAGCAAAATCTTAAAATTAAGTTTCTATATATGCATTGCTATAAAATAATAATAACTGTAAGGGCAGGTTTGGATCCTAAGCCCAAAAGGTAAATGGGTTAAAGCGCAAAGAGCCTAATACAATGAATTTGTAGAGAGTGGGCTAAAAACTAGGCTTCAATGAATTGGAAAACGCTCACAATGGATTTAAGATTGAAATAAAACAAAGGAAAACAGGTTTTATGCGAAAAAATCATTCCTCGGCAAAGTCCGAAGAGAGTAGTTATGGTGTATATTCTTCTTAAACTTGATTAACACTTTAGTTCTTTGTGTTAAAATGTTTTTCATATTTTTTAGATCCCCCCCTGGTTCCTAGAGGATCTCTCACATTATATAGTCTCCTTTCACTGATCATACCCCTTTATTTGTTGATTATGCAGGCCTCTACTCAAGTGCTTGTTCCATCTGACGCCCTTCTAAGTCTTCTATGAGTTGCGACAACCAAGACAGCACCGTTAAAAAGTTTTCTCCACATAAATGCAGCCAAGATATTTGGTGAGGTGCATTAAATGTGGTGGCAATTACCATCCCTCCAATCACGTCAAGGCTAACCCCCTCTCTGAAGCTCTTCCTCTATAGTGTGGCCCCCTCCTGTAATGTGCCATTGACATGGCCATAACTCGCCTCTCCAGCCTCACCATCTGAGTGTATGGACTCCTCGGAACTGTATTGGCCTCCTCGGCCTTGGGTATGACACATGGCATGGTTAAATTTCTGTATCCCATAATAACAATTAAATCAAAATTGCAAAAGCTAAAATTTGTTACCCATCTAATTATTTTCGTTTGGTTAACCTTTGCTTTTCTCTAAATAAATGGCATTATAGAATACTTCTAATACAACTATTAAGAGTACTTTGTCTACCACAAATAATTAAAAAATAAACGAAAATTAGTAAAGTCTCATTGTTTAACATTTAAATTGAGCACCATAAAAAATCATGATATGTAATAGAATAAATACCAAATTACAATAAATACCAAATTATCCAAATCATGCTATGTAATAGAATAATATTATATTTTTATATGCTATTTTTAAACCTTTATAACGCATTAGGATAAAATTTAACAATCAAAGAGAACAAAAAAAAAAATTAAAAATAAAACTAAATTGCATTAACCTAAAGTAGAGTTTTAAAGAATATAAAAAATTATCAACCTAAAACTGAGATACAAGAAATTTTTTTTTTTAAAAATCCACCAAAAAATTGAGAGAGAGAGAGAGAGAACTTTTTTTTGTGAGGGAAAACTATGTATAAAATGGAAGAGATAATAACAAATTAATAGTAACAGAGTGTGAATAAGAAGAGACAAAAATAAAGGAAGAAGAAGGGAAAGAGAAAGAATGATATTAATGTAAAAGGTAGTGGGGAGATGAAACGGTAAGGGAGCGAGAAAAGATTGGAGAAGTAGTGGGGAGATGAAAAGGTAAGAGAGGGAGAAAAGTTGGAGAAGTGTATATATTAAAAAAACTAAATGTTAAAAACAATTATAGGAAAATTGAAAGGAAAAGGATAATGACATGGATGCTAATGTTGCTCAACTAGAGCGTAACAATAATAAATGCTACATTTTAGTTTTTAGATATATATATAGAAATAGATTATACAAGTCTTTGGTTAATCTACCAATCATTAATATCATGTACATCGAAAATATAAATAAACACAAGATATGATGACCTAGGAAAACCAATGAAACAAAAGAGGTGTTATGTCCACAACATTTTTATAAGAAATCATAGGTAGTTAGTTGTTATTTGTTCTAATTTGAACCTATCACTAAAATTACTTTTCTACCCCACTAATATCAGCTTGTAATAACCTTCCACGTAGGATTTGTTTTAAAATGTTGTGATAATATTGTGAATATAATATTTCTCCTGAAACAAACCATTTCACTCTAAAAATATGGAGGGGTTTAACTTATCAAAGAGACACATGTCATTGTAATATGTATCAATGTTTTAGGCATTGTCAAAAGGGACACATGTGACCATTTTATGTATCCAATAGCTGTATGGATTTGAATTTCATAATATTTATAACCTTTTATTGTATTGTTAAAAAGTATATAGAATTTGGATTATTTTTTTAGTTTTAAACAAATTTTCTCAAACCCAAAATTTTCTAACAAGTGTTGTAATTGACAAAGATCTCAACAAATCTGTAATTTCAATAGAATTACAGGGTCAGAATTAAGCTTTTAGATTTAACTATTAAAATCATGGGTGACACTCCCAATATCTTCAAAACAGAAGGCAAATATGATAAATTAGGTATAAAATATTAAATTATATGAAATAAAATTCTTGGTAAATTAACTTAATAACTAAATAGAATAGACTGAAAATAACATAAGAAAGGCAGAATTTTTTAATAATAAACAGATTTTGAAAATTAACAAAACAAAACACACAAACATAATAATAAATGATTCTAAAATACATTCATAACTAATTGTGCATGATGTGTGGAGAGCAAAACTTCATCTTTCTTTGAATTATAAGGTGAAATCCAAAATCAAAACAGCCCAAATATACTAATTTGATATGAGGAAAGGAAGGAAGGAAGGAAGACAGAGAGGCTATCGTTAGAAGCCTAAACGAAAGTTGAAACCGTAGAACAGGAAGATGAAACCGTGAGTGAAACAGTAGAACAGAAGCTGAAATCATGAGAATCAAAAAGTGGGGAAGGGGAAAGGGAAGGGACTAAACCTGAAACAATGAAACAAAACGTGGGACTGAGAGACAGGAAGTTGTAACCGTGAAAAAACATTAGGTTTGACAAAGGGTATTAGTTGAAAAGGCTTTGGGTGTGGGCGGGCTTTATAATGGGTTTGGGCTTTATAATGGAATTAAATGTAAAAGAAGTGGGCTTTAAAGTGGAGACATGGCTGGAAATAATTTTAGTTTTATTAGGATTTAAAAATTGGTAAAATGTATTTTAAAATTAAATTAAAAATTCAGAAAAGATGATGGAAATGATGTGGTTGCTGAAGTGGCTTAATGTGAGCGTAGCAACATTAAATGCTATGCTTCAGTTTTTAGTAATATATAGATGAATAGTCTAGTTAGAGGTGGCATCTAGCTTGCTGGGAGAAGGCAGGCTAGAAAATATCTGAGTGGATAGGATATGTAACCCGTCTCTTCCCCTGCATTATAGGACACACAAACCCTGCATTACAAGCTTTATAATTAAGTTGCAGTTAGTGAATGTTCAAAATTTTCAACCATGAGGAGCTTGATCATAACCAGTACTTTAATGTGAATTAATTTGGATATGCAAAATTTCCTCAATGACCAAATCATCAAACCAAGTTCTTGATCTATCCAAATATTATCAATATTGTTGACAATTGATCATTTATGGATCAATTAAGAAGGGTCGCATCAGCAGCAGTGATATTCTTGGTAAACTGCTAAATCTGCCAGCATCAGAAACCCAAGCTTGTACAGTTGTACCTATATGTTAATAGATGTGCCATCGCCAACTAAATAAGAAGCCTTACTGGAGTCGCTCTTTAAAGTTAAAAGTACTTATTCCTCTTGCACCAAAACAATGTTGTGATTTGTGAATGACTACATATTACTCGATCATTAGACCTGTCTTGTCAGATCGGTGATTTACCATAAGAGAACTGTGTTTGGAAAGAATCACAGATCTTATTTTATGGTAAGAATTACTTTGGCCTTAGCCATCTTTATTTTACAGTGTTTGAAAATCATGAAAGGTCTCATCCCAATAAATGCTTGTGAGGAAGCATTGGTGAGGCCTTTATAATATTTGATTGATTCTCATATAAAAGTGAAACCTTTTTCCTCTGTTTTCTTAGTTGGATATTTAGTTCTTCCCCCGCCCCCTCTCTCTCCCCCCACGCCCACCCCCCCAAAAAAAAGATTTAGGAGTTCAATGGGTTATATATATATATATGTATGTAAGCTTTTACGATATGACTTTTATGCAACTGCCACTTGATGCCTTTTAAGTTCGTTTACCTCTTATAGTTTTAACCCTGGATGAAATTATTAACTGAAAATTTTCCTTACCCATTGCGAATCATGAGCAGAGAAAAAATTTTCGTGCTCATTTCACAGGTAACACAAACCAGAAGGCCTATCTCCGTATGATAACTTAGTTTGGCTACCCTGTAAAAGGAACTAAACTAAAATAGAATTGAAGGATAACAGTAGTTAAAACTGAGAGTACGAGAAACTTAACCATAAAGTACTAAGCTAATCCTCTGGTCATATTCGTCTTTTCAGTAGTCAGACTCAAGCAGGCAAGCAACTGTACAAACAAGGTTGAAAAATAGAGAAAGTATCCTGCTTAGATTCGTAGCCCTGCTCAAGTTGTTAACATGGTTTTGATGTTACTTACAGAATTTAAGTTTCGACATATTTTCCCCTTGGTTTTGTTGTTTTAGCCTGATGTATTATATTTCATAGTGCACAGATCCTACACTTTTATAAGCATTAAGTATGTGTTTATCAATCTTTTTCAAAATTTCAGAAAATATATTTTAGGAATCCCTTAAGGAAGTGAAAAGGAGCTGCATCTATTAATAGGTATTAAAAGTTATCTTTACTCTTTGATTTTAAAACAAGACATGGGATATACTCTCCATAAGTGGCTGCTTAAATTTTAGCTCTCCCTATGACCCATCTCAAGGTGTGGATTTTACTGATATGCTGGTACAGCCTCATAAAAAACATAAACACAGTGAGTTGAACTAAGTGTCTCATGCGATGAGGAAGGGGAAAACTTGGATCATTAATTCTTAAATTGCCTTGGGCTGTATGGTTTTTGTCAGATTAGACACTTAGAACTGATTTTATTTACCCTTGCTCTTTGAAGGAGTGGTTGACTCAGTTGATGGAGGATTTGGATTTTCATAAGCAAGAATATGTGATGTTCTATAGATTGTCTTATCCCAACTCTTTGGGCCTTGAGGTATAACCTCTACAAAGTGATGTTTGAGGTTGCAAAACAGTCTGCTTTTAAGTGCTAATGCTCAGTAAAGCTTTGTTTGTAGGTATACACAAGCCTATGATGCACAACATGTAGGTCAGAGTAACTACAGGAGAGTATCAAGACCAGTATGTCCAGTAGTGGGGGGATCGCAAGTGTTGCTGACAGTTGAGGGGCACTTGCAGAGAAGGTGCATATGGGGTTGGTTTGCCTATGTAGATAAATCATGTGCTGACAGGATAATTTTTTCAGGCTGTTGCAGTTCGGCCATATGAAAATGAGTGGCAGCTTACAGTTTGAGAAGCATTAACTAGGGCTCTACGCCAGTGGGTGTACATTTGCTGTGCATAGGAGCCACTGCAGTGGCTAGAGAGAGCCCTGGTTACTCTTGCTTCAAACTCTTTTATGAACATTTGTTGGGCTTGTAACTCTATTACTAGAGAGTTAATTTTAGCGCTCTAAATAATAGAGTCAATTTGTTTCAATAGTGGGACTTGAGAGATAATTCCAGCAATAATTGCTCATGTTTAGTTGATATTCACCCTATCTGTAGACTTCTATAGAAATCTTGGGACGTAAATTGTTTTACACCCCTTAAGAGTTGTAAAACAATTTATGCCCCCACATCGCTCTTAGGAATCTCGCTTTCATCTTGCTGATTGGATTTTTCAAGTCACCGGTTACTTATTTCTCTCGATCGATCCACCCACCCTACGACATGACTCAAACTTCTTTCTCACCCTTGATCTGGTTATTGTTAAGGTCCTCCATTTTATAGATTTTTTTTAGAGTCAATTAAAAGTTTGTTAAATGTTGTACTTGTTGGAAAATAGTAATTTTTGCTTTCAGTGGTAAATACTCAAAGCAAAATGAGTAGATTGTCATTGATTTTCCTCAAGTTTTAGACAACCAATTAGCTAACTCTAAAGACCACAAAAGTTAATTACCTAAAAGGAAATTGACCGTCTCAATTTGCTGAGTTTGAGAATTAGGAAAATTAGCATTAAATGTTGATTGAATCCTTTATTAGGAGCAAAAATTTGTGTTGAGTATATACATATATGTGTTAATTAAAAAAAAAAAAAAGAAAAAAGAAAAAAAGAAGAAGAAGAAGGTTTTTCCATGAGTGACTAGGCTTTGCATGTTGAATTCAGGCATCGGCTTTATGGTTTTTCAAGTGTTCCAAGCCCAATGGGGAGACCTTTTATGAGTCCAAGATTGGTGCAAAATGACTTTCTTACCCTCCAATCCACATTTATAAATCACCCCTTTGTTGGGTTTCTCCTTCTCAAATTAGGGCTTGGTCCACACCACAGAGTTAGTAGGGCAAAGAGTTTTGTTTGAGCATTAGTCTAGTGTCCTTCGTTGTAACAGTGGGCCTCAAGGCCTTGATCTAGCCATTTTCGCCAGCATATTCTTGTCAACTCTAAAAGCCCAAATGGTGGGTCTTTGGGTTAGACCTTGTGGGGCCCAATTTCAAACCAGTCGAGCATTTGATTTTGCCAAATACATGAGCTTCATTCAAGGGTTTGTGGGCCTGCGTTGCTAGAAAGATTGAGCTTAAGAGGGTTCAACACGAAAATTATCCCACTACAATATCACTCACTCACCTGCAATCAACACGAAACTTATGAAGTTTAACTATTTAAGTTAGAGGCTTGCCCTGCATGTTTTTGAGTTATAACTTAGATCTCTAAGCTTAGTGTTCTAATAGGTCTATGAATCTTATAGCTTGTTTGGATGGAGGAGGAGTAGAGAAGAGTAGAGTAAAGAGAGAGAGAGAGTAAGTTACATTACTTTGTTTGGATGTTTTTTAAGGGTGGAGGGGGGAGGGATTTAGAGGGGTTTGAAGGGGTTCTAACTATTTCTAACCTCTCGTTTTTAATTCCTCCAAATTGGAGAGATTTGGAAAGAGAGTGAGTATAGAAAAATGCTTGACCAAATGAATTACCAAATTTACCCTTACCATATTAACAAAATTACAAACTATAAAAAGACTAATTATTATCCTCTCTCTTACTTAATTTTAAAAACATGCAAATAAGATAGAAGATAACCATTCCTCTCTACTCTCCTCTCCCCTACTCTCCTCCCCTCCACTCTCCTCTCTCTCCAAACTTCCAAACATAGCATTAGTACCATCTAGTTTCGTAGTACATGTACATCTATGGAGGCAAAAGGTAAAGTATTTTGGCCTTTGTTTGGAAAACCATATAACCGATGAATTCGATCTAATAAGTTTCAGCTTTAAAAAAAGAAAAATTTTAAAAAAACTACATAATGAAAATAAAAATATATGGAGAGAATATAAATATGGTATCTATCCATTAAGCCTAATAGTCCGTTTGGATTGAGGGAGAGGGAGGAAGAGTGGAGTAGAATTAGCCCAAAATTAGCTTATTTTCAGCTAACTTTACTCTACTCCTTTCCCTCATCCCTTAATCCAAACAAACCCTAAAACATTAGAAGACTGTTCCAACCTCTAAATTCACAGTTTTGGCTAGATTCAAGGCCAACATTTTAGCCATATCCTTTTTTTATTTTTTATTTTTTATTTTTTTTCATGCAATAATTCTTTTCTGTTGTCCTTATAATTGCCATTTATTTCTTAAATATGTATCTTTATTATTTCAACATGATTTGATTATAGTAGTGTAGACACTGTGTGGTGTCTCACAAGTAGATAGGTAAAATTGAGTTTAGAGTCTTTGGATTTCCATTATGTTTGTTTTTGTTAAATAATAAATAGACAAATATTAATCAAGAACTTTGTAGCTCAAGTTTTCAACTGCCATCTCTTAGTATTTTCAATATAAATATCTAGGGTTCAAATACCCTACCCCTCATTATAACGATTGAATTATCAGGAAAAAAAAAAAGAAAAGAAAAAAGAAAAGAAAAGAAAGAAGCTGAATATTAAAAAATAAAAATAAAAAGATTGAATCACTTGGGGTGTTTGGTTTGTGTTTTCAAATAACAATTTTCAGTTTTTAAACAACATTACACATATTTTCACACGTTTTTTCACATACACGTATTTTCACACATGTTTTTAAACAATTATTTTCAGTTTTTAAACACATGTACCAAACGGGCCCTTATATAACCACAAATCTCACAATTATGGTAGACCCTAGATAAATGAGAGGAAAAGTGTTACTAGGCTAAAAGGTTATTGCACCGGGTGTCATCTGTAGCAAAATCTAGAGATGAAGGAAGATGACAAAATATCGACTGAAGACAATATAAGCACTACTTTGTCCTAGTTGCATTGCTTTATTATCTTTTTTAGGTGTATTACAAATTAAAGTTGGCTTAATTTACATTGGTTTTGGACTCCATACAAATTATGAGATGTTGTAGTTACAAATTACTAAAATTGAGAAAGGTAATTGTCATTTTTAACTTTCATTTTGTAAACCTAAAGCCATTCTGTTTCAGGGGGTTAAACTTTGGAATTTCAACACTTTGAACCAAATTACTCTCTCAATGAGGATCTGTTCAATCACAAACCAAAGAGACATCATTCCTGGATTTGGAGGAACATGGTCAACATTAAAACCCCCATTCTTCATCAAGAGAGATGGCCGGTTGGACAGGGCTCCTCTATCCCTCTAGACCTCCCAGCTTGGTTTACACCAATTCATAGTAATCCCAACTTAACATCAATCTACAATAGTAGCTAAGCTTATTGATCCTATCACTCATTCTTAAAAAGCCGATCTAGTTAGAAAACTCTAATCTACTTAGGTCTGAACAAATTCTATACACCTTCTCCCTAATCCAAAGAGGCATACCTGCTCAACCCCTTTATCCTTTTTGCAGGAAACTATTCACCATCTCTTTCTCAAATGTCCCTCTCAAGGGCCACATGGTTGGGATCTGATCTTAGCCTCAGGGCCACAGAATTACAGCAGCAGTCATTGCACAATTGGCTGGCCAGTTGTATCTTGAATAAGCAGCCGCATATAGAGGATCATATACATTATATGGAAGCACCCTTCATCACCCATTGGACCACCCGGATACATAGAAATCAGATCATCCATGAAGGCAAAACACCAAATCCTTTTGAAAACTACTAACATCCAAAACTATGATGGTATTGTCAAACTTTGTTGGACTATCAAGACCAGAGCAACCAAAGGAAACCATCGAACCACAACAGAAAACACATCTCAGATTGGTAGCTCCTAATAAAATCTAATGGAGCTTGCCACACACATGCCAGGAGAGGGGGTGTTGCCTTTGTGGCTAAATACAGAGTAGGAGACGAAATCTTTGAATGATGCTTCAGCACCAAAGCAGAGACCAACCTCAAAGCTAAGCTCATTGCACTCAAAATAGCAGAGGTGAAGGCTAAAGAGTTAGGATACCAGAAAATCAAAATTGCCATACTAATGAACAGCAAGATAAATGAAAGAAAACTAGAACGCATAGTTGCTAATAATTCAACAGAGCCAATGAGCCATAAAAAGTTGCCAGTTTGACAGAAATTATTCCAAAAAGATGAAAAGGAACATAAGACAAGAAATACAAAATGGAACCAGTCTACCAGATATCGGATGACTTTGTGCTAGTAACGAAGTCTACCATTTTCTTTGGATATAATACAATATTGATAAAACACCAATGAACCAAGAAACAAATAGATAAGCAACACCTGAAAAGAAAAAACAAGTCATCCCAAGCCCAAGATGAGCGCAATAGAATATCAAGATTGAGCTTAAAGAGGGTTCAACACGAAAATTATGCCACTACAAAATCACTCACTCACTTGCAATCAACGAGAAACTTATGAAGTTTAAGTTAGGAGGCGGCCCTGCATGTTTTTGAGTTATTACTTAGATCTCTAAGCTTAGTGTTCTAATAGGTCCATGACTGTTAGTACCATCTGGGTTCATAGTACTTATACATCTATGGAGGCAAAAAGTCAAGTATTTAGGCCTCGTTTGGAAAACCATAGAAACCCGATGAATTCTAATGAGTTTGAGCTTTATTTAAAAATAAAAAAATTTATGGAAGAAACACTACAGAAAGAAAATTAAAATATATTGAGAGAATATATATATGGTCTCCATTAAGCCTGAAGCATCAGAAGAGTGTTCCAACTTTCCAAAGAGCGATACATCTCCTCTCTTTTCAACATCTTAACTCTCAGCTTTAATTTATTGTCCATGATTATTTGTTAGACCCACAACTTGTGAAAATGAGGCTTTCAATAAATATTACAATGTCCCTAAATCTAAATGTGCATCCATTTCAGTTGTTTCAACCTCTAAATTCGCAGTTTTGGCCAGATTCTAGGCCAACATCTTAGTCATGTACTTTTGTTCAGGCAATAATTCTTTTCTGCCCTTATAAATCCAGTTATTTCCTAGATATGCATCTTTATGATTTCAACATAATTTGATTGTACACCCCAAAAAAAAAAAAAAAAAAACCCTAGATAAATGAGAGGAAAAGTGTTACTAGGCTAAAAGGTTATTGCACCGGGTGTCATCTGTAGCAAAATCTAGAGATGAAGGAAGATGACAAAATATCGACTGAAGACAATATAAGCACTACTTTGTCCTAGTTGCATTGCTTTATTATCTTTTTTAGGTGTATTACAAATTAAAGTTGGCTTAATTTACATTGGTTTTGGACTCCATACAAATTATGAGATGTTGTAGTTACAAATTACTAAAATTGAGAAAGGTAATTGTCATTTTTAACTTTCATTTTGTAAACCTAAAGCCATTCTGTTTCAGGGGGTTAAACTTTGGAATTTCAACACTTTGAACCAAATTACTCTCTCAATGAGGATCTGTTCAATCACAAACCAAAGAGACATCATTCCTGGATTTGGAGGAACATGGTCAACATTAAAACCCCTATTCTTCATCAAGAGAGATGGCCGGTTGGACAGGGCTCCTCTATCCCTCTAGACCTCCCAGCTTGGTTTACACCAATTCATAGTAATCCCAACTTAACATCAATCTACAATAGTAGCTAAGGTTATTGATCCTATCACTCATTCTTAAAAAGCCGATCTAGTTAGAAAACTCTAATCTACTTAGGTCTGAACAAATTCTATACACCTTCTCCCTAATCCAAAGAGGCATACCTGCTCAACCCCTTTATCCTTTTTGCAGGAAACTATTCACCATCTCTTTCTCAAATGTCCCTCTCAAGGGCCACATGGTTGGGATCTGATCTTAGCCTCAGGGCCACAGAATTACAGCAGCAGTCATTGCACAATTGGCTGGCCAGTTGTATCTTGAATAAGCAGCCGCATATAGAGGATCATATACATTATATGGAAGCACCCTTCATCACCCATTGGACCACCCGGATACATAGAAATCAGATCATCCATGAAGGCAAAACACCAAATCCTTTTGAAAACTACTAACATCCAAAACTATGATGGTATTGTCAAACTTTGTTGGACTATCAAGACCAGAGCAACCAAAGGAAACCATCGAACCACAACAGAAAACACATCTCAGATTGGTAGCTCCTAATAAAATCTAATGGAGCTTGCCACACACATGCCAGGAGAGGGGGTGTTGCCTTTGTGGCTAAATACAGAGTAGGAGACGAAATCTTTGAATGATGCTTCAGCACCAAAGCAGAGACCAACCTCAAAGCTAAGCTCATTGCACTCAAAATAGCAGAGGTGAAGGCTAAAGAGTTAGGATACCAGAAAATCAAAATTGCCATACTAATGAACAGCAAGATAAATGAAAGAAAACTAGAACGCATAGTTGCTAATAATTCAACAGAGCCAATGAGCCATAAAAAGTTGCCAGTTTGACAGAAATTATTCCAAAAAGATGAAAAGGAACATAAGACAAGAAATACAAAATGGAACCAGTCTACCAGATATCGGATGACTTTGTGCTAGTAACGAAGTCTACCATTTTCTTTGGATATAATACAATATTGATAAAACACCAATGAACCAAGAAACAAATAGATAAGCAACACCTGAAAAGAAAAAACAAGTCATCCCAAGCCCAAGATGAGCGCAATAGAATATCAAGATTGAGCTTAAAGAGGGTTCAACACAAAAATTATGCCACTACAAAATCACTCACTCACTTGCAATCAACGAGAAACTTATGAAGTTTAAGTTAGGAGGCGGCCCTGCATGTTTTTGAGTTATTACTTAGATCTCTAAGCTTAGTGTTCTAATAGGTCCATGACTGTTAGTACCATCTGGGTTCATAGTACTTATACATCTATGGAGGCAAAAAGTCAAGTATTTAGGCCTCGTTTGGAAAACCATAGAAACCCGATGAATTCTAATGAGTTTGAGCTTTATTTAAAAATAAAAAAATTTATGGAAGAAACACTACAGAAAGAAAATTAAAATATATTGAGAGAATATATATATGGTCTCCATTAAGCCTGAAGCATCAGAAGAGTGTTCCAACTTTCCAAAGAGCGATACATCTCCTCTCTTTTCAACATCTTAACTCTCAGCTTTAATTTATTGTCCATGATTATTTGTTAGACCCACAACTTGTGAAAATGAGGCTTTCAACAAATATTACAATGTCCCTAAATCTAAATGTGCATCCATTTCAGTTGTTTCAACCTCTAAATTCGCAGTTTTGGCCAGATTCTAGGCCAACATCTTAGTCATGTACTTTTGTTCAGGCAATAATTCTTTTCTGCCCTTATAAATCCAGTTATTTCCTAGATATGCATCTTTATGATTTCAACATAATTTGATTGTAGTAGATAGGCAGAATTGAGTTTAGAGTCTTTAGAATTCCATCATGTCTGTGTTTGTTGAATGATAGATTGACGAATATTAGTCAAGAGCTTGTAGTTGTAGTTCAAGTGTTCAACTAGCATCTCTTAGTGTTTTCAACATAAATGTCTAGGATTCAAATACCCTCTCCCCCATTATAATCATCGAATCATCAAAAAATAAAAATAAAAATAAAAAGACAAATATTAAAAAAAAAAAAGATTGAATAGTTATAACCACAAATCTCACAACTATGGTAGACCCTAAATAAATGTGAGGAAAAGTGTTACTAGGCTAAAAGGTTATTGCACCGTGTGCCATTTTTTGCACAATCTAGAGATGAAGGAAGATGAGAAGATATTGATTGAAGACAATGTAAGCACTGCTTGAAGTTGCTTTGCTTTGTTGAAAAAGTGTATTACGAATTAAAGTTGGTTTAATTTACATGGTTTTGGACTACATACACATTATAAGATGCTGTAGCTACAAATGAATAAAATTGTGAAAATTAATTGTCATTTTTAACTTTCATTTTTGTAAACCTAAGCCATTCAGTTTCAGGGGATTAAACTTAGGAATTTCAACACTCGAATCAAATCCTTCTTGAAAAACAATTTTGACGCATCATAAACCACCCAAACTCCCTTTTGGCTAAGGCCTTCAAAGCCAAATACTTTCTCAATGAGGATCTGTTCAATCACAAAACAAAGAGCCATCATTCTTGGATATGGAGGAACATAGTCAACATTAAAACCCCTATTCTTCATCAAGAGAGATGGCTTGTTGGACAGGGCTCCTTTATCCCTCTAGACCGCCCAGCTTGGTTTACACCAATTCATAGTAATCCCAACTTAGTTGAACATCAATCTGCAATAGTAGCTAAGCTTATTGATCCTATCACTCATTCTTAAAAAGCTGATCTAGTTAGAAAACTCTAATCTACTTAGGTCTGAACAAATTCTATACACCCCCTCCCTAATCCAAAGAGGCATACCTGCTCAACCCCTTTGTCCTTTTTGCCATGAGGAAGAGGAAACTATTACCATCTCTTTCTCAAATGTCCCTTCTCAAGGACCACATGGTTGGGATCTGATCTTAGCCTCGGGGCCACATAATTACAGCAGCAGTCATTGCACAATTGGCTGGCCAGTTGTATCTTGAATAAGCAGCCACATATAGAGGATCATATACATTATATGCAAGCACTCCTCATCACCCTTTGGACCATCCGGATACATAGAAATCAAATCATCCATGAAGGCAAAACACCAAATCCGTTTGAAAACTACTAACATCCAAAACTATGATCTGCAGGTATTGTCAAACTTTGTTGGACTATCTAGACCAAAGCAACCAAAGGAAACCATCGAACCGCAACAGAACATACATCTCAGATTGATAGCTCCAAATAAAATCTAATGGAGTTTGCCACACATGCCAGGAGAGGGGGTGTTGCCTTTGAGGCTAAATACAGTAGGAAAAGAAATCTTTGAATAATGCTTCAGCAGAGGTGAAGGCTAAAGAGTTAGGATACCACAAAATCAAAATTGCCAACTAATGAACAGCAAGGACATTCAATTTCTTGAAAGAACTAATGTAGAAAACCAATTAAAAATAAAAACTTTCCTGACCAAGATAAATAAAAGAAAACTAGAACGCATAATTGCTAATAATTCAACAGACCAGTGAGCCATAAAAGTTGCCAGTTTGACAGAAATTATTCCAAAAAGATGAAAAGCAACATAAGACAAGAAATACAAAATGGAACCAGTCTACCAGATATCAGATGACTTTGTGCTAGTAATGAAGTCTACCATTTTATTTGGATATAATACAATATTGATAAAACACCAATTAACCAAGAAACAAATAGATAAGTAACACCTGAAAAGAAAAAACAAGCACCCCCAAGCCCAAGATGAGCACAATAGAATTTCAAGATGTCATCTATAAGAGACTTGTCAGATTTTCATCCAAAACCACTCAATTCTCTGGTACAGGCAAGTAATAGAACCAGGCACCCGTTACAAGGTGCAGTTCCAAGTTCTCACAATTTATTTTTTATAAATGCAAAAAATGAAAAGGAACGGAGAAGGGGAAGAAAGACAAACCTTACACGCAGATAAGTTTTGAGTTTCATTCACCACGGCTGCCTAATAAGTATGGCAAGATTGGCCCAAATTCGCACTTTGGTTTCCTCAATTGTTGCTATGAATTCTTTTGACATATTAGTTAACTTCAATTGTTGGAGAGTCTTTAAATTCTCTAACCCTGTGAGGACTTTCAGACTATCACAGTATACAATCTCTAACTCCACAAGCTTTTGCAAGGCTTGTTCTTCCAGAATCAGTTCTTCCAAATTGAACAGAAATGGCATTTTCAAAACAAGAAGCTGGGGAAAGCCTCCCTTGGAGCAAACCATGCTACTCCCTATGTAAGACCTATCATTGAGATACAGTGATCTAAGGTTGTGAAGCTTCTGTAACACTGGCATTGGATCATCTCAAAGTGCAGAGTTGACCAATCATTGAGATACGGTGATATAAGGTTGTGAAGCTTCTGTAACACTAGCATTGTTAGGAAACTAGTTAATGAACTGTGTGATTAGCATTGTAATTGAGTAGGGCTGTGCTGTGTATGATAATTAGCAGTTGTGGTTGTGCTCTGTTATTTAGTAGCAGTTGTGGTGTCTGTTACATATTCAGTTAGTTAGGTTGTTAGTTTTGGCAGGAAAAGTAATGAATTGTATAAAAGATGCTAAGTGTTGGGAAATGAAGATGATGCTGAGAATTAACCAAATTTCCCTCTCAATTTCCTTCTAATCTGTATCCCTCTGCTTGGAGGCAGTTACCCTCAAAGTAACTGTCAACCCCTTACTTCAATTCTTTCTTTTTCTTCCACTCTGTTCATTCTTCCTTCCTTCCATTCATTTTCTGATTAACCAAACACTTAACAGGCATTGGATCATTTCTAAGTGCAAAGTTGACCAATGTAAGGCGAGTCAAATTTTGTGGGAGTCCATTTGTGTTTACAATAATGGATGGATTATCTATAACTCCTGACAACTCTAGTTCGGAAAGATTTTCATGGCCTGACAATGGCTCCAACTTTAGATGCCCCCGTGATACCTCTATAGGATATGATGTCAACTGCAAAGATTGAAGGTGCTTCAGTTTCATAACATGCTTTACTATGTTTTCTTGCTATGACGGGAAAAGCTGAAGTTCAAGCTCCAATTCTCTAAGGTTGACCAACTCGCCTAAGCCCTCGTCTAGAGCCTTGTATAGGTCATTGCCTTTTTTAAGTCCTAAGAACTTGGTCCAGGCCAGTGACTAGATATGGGTAATTTTCTATAAATTCCCCCTTCAACGTTTGGAGATTCTGCAAACTTTGGAGATACAGCAGGGAAATGCCAACTAGTTGAGGCCGAATTGTACTTCCGGTTATGTATAGGTGCTTAAGTTTCTGCAGTCACTGCATTGAACTAGGAAGAGATATTATATTAGTATGCTTCAGATCCAGAGTTTGGAGGTTCAGTAATCTGCCAATTGAAGATGGGATGGTGCCCACTCGCCTAAATAAATCAGATGAATTAACTCTCCTACATTGTCAGGTAATTGAGGTTTGTATACACCATACACGTTCAAGATCTAGAACCTTTTTTGATACTTGCAAGACATGGATTAATTTCTAGCTCAAAACTAAGATTATCATGAAAACTTTTCAATTTAGCGAATATAATTTCTTTGGTCGACAGTAAACCACCTATAGCCATTAGCCACAATAGGGACAATGCCCCTCAAAGATTGACTGCTTGAATGCCTTTTTGCAAAGAGTTCCATGGCCTTTTTTGGAGGTAAAGGCCAAATCAAACCAATCCTTCTGAAGAGCCTATGTCCACTTATTTTCTTAAGTATTATGACCTATGCCCCGACTGCAAATTTGTTTTTTTAGAGTCTTCATGTAGTATTTGTTATTTCAGTTTGAGACAAGTAAAATTTATTTATACTTTTTATGCAAAGCTTTAGACCAAGTTTCCGACTAGTTTAAATAAATTAACGCAGTTGCAGTCCTTCCAGTCTTCCACCACCAATTTAAATATTAAAGTCTGTGACCAAATTTAAATATTAAAATCCTTGACTCTACCAAATTTTAATGTTAAAGTCCTCAACTCAGCCAAATGAAATACATCAATGGTGTCCTAGACTCTGCGAAATGAAATACATCAATGGAGTCTTGACTCCAATAATTAAATAAACCAGTAAAAGTTAAAATTCCTATTAAAAGAAACAGGAATTTTTTCATACAAAATTTTATAAAATGGATCCAATAAACACTATAAATTTTATCATTCCTAAAAAAATTACAAATAAAATAAAAAATGTACTATATAACAAAAAATAGATATGGGTCATCAGATAGGAGCGAAAGACTATGCAATGTGTTAATCACAGATTATCATCTGAACTATGCGTATTAAATCATCACATGACCCATATAAGATACATGAACACAAAAAAAAAAAAAAAACCTATGCTCATACACATGGAATTCAAATACTTGTGTTTCTATTGCGTAACAAATCAAAATCTTTTTTTTTCTCCTCGGACGCGAGAGAAAAATTAAAATTTGAGGGGCTATGTGAGGTGTAAGCCCAGCATTGTGTATTGGGCCTGGGGGCTCTTTTTTAGGTTAAAGTATGTCCGAAGAGAAGAAAATGATTAAGAAGGATTCTAAATGGGGGAATATACCTGGAAATGATCGAGAAGGGCAGGCCGAAGAGATCATCCGCAAGCCGAAAAGCGTATTCTCTTCGAATGTAAAAGAGTCTCGATCAAGCAAGTACCTAGGAGTTCAAGTGATCTTCCTAGCAATGACAATGATGAGTTATGGGCATGTCTGAAGATGATAAGAATGGAGAAATATCTAAAGGAAAAAGCTGTTACCACCGTATTTAATGCACTGCAGCAACTTTTCTAACCCGCATTTATGTGGAGAAGAGACCCTGAATAATACAACTTCAACTCAACACTCCTGGAGAGCTAAAGAAGATACCTGATGTGACATGTACTCTAGTGATACGATTGATGAAGAACAAGTGTACGATGAGATGATTTAGAAGAAGCTATATAAATGAGAAAGGTCTCTAAAGAAGGGAAAAAAAAGATTTAACTGTAGTTCTAAGAACTGTATTCACTATTCAATCAATATATATCTCTTCGGACATCAATATGTTTAGCAGTTAAGGTGTTTTTATGTTGGTCCATTCCTTAATATCATAGTTAACAGTTGCTACATTCACAACTAGCCTAGTTTTTCACCCATTCTCTACAAATTCATTGTTTTTGGTTTGGGCTACAAATCCTGACCCTACACTTGGTATTTATTTTATTTTATTTTTTTTAGAGTTAACTTCCCACACTTTTTTTTCTTCCCTTTTTGGTTAAATAAGTTCCCACTCCACTAAACCACTACCAGTTACAAAAATCCAAATTTGCTAATACTTTTTCAATTAAAAAAAAAAATCATAGTTACTCCCCTTCTCTTTGTTTTTTTTTCCCCTTACCTTCTAACAAAAAGAAAAAAAATTAAAGTTATTCTATAGTTTAAAAAAATTTAGACCACGTTAAGTTATATTTTAAAATAAAAAACCATTTATCCTTATCCCATCATCCCATGTAGTTTTTTTTTTTTTTTTTTTTAATGAGATTATCACATCTAATGTTGTTAAAATAATATCCATTTATCCACCACTCTTTTTCACTTATCTACATAAATTATTAAGTTTTAAAATCCCAAATTTTAGATTACTTATAAAATCTTATCTTTCTTCTTTTTTTTTTTTCTCTCTCTTTCTCTCTCACTCTTTTTTTTTTTTTTTTTTTTTTATGCCATACAATTCTATCAAAAATAAACCCATGTTTATTTCTAATTATTTCTTAAAAAAAGTTAGAAAGTTTGTCCCAACTTTGTCACATTGAGTAAAAAAGAAATTCTTATTCTGAGCAGTTTTTATTTTTTTTATTGGCCAAAACATCCCATGCAGTTACAACTTAAAATAATGACCGCCACACATTTTTCAATTATCTTTTGTTTCTAGTCCTAATTTTGATTCAAAAAAATCAAAGGTTAAACCACAAAATACATATCTTCAATCCTAACTTTTGATTCAAAAAATCAAGTTTATGCCACAAAATAAATATCTTCACCTATCTTCCTCTCTCAATTTATCCTTGAAGTATTTCGAAGAACAAGATCTATATTACACAATAATTTTTTCAGTTTTTTTTTTTTTTTTTCATAAATAAATAAAATCTTCACTCTTCATATTGTTTTTATTTTTAATTATTTACTTCAACCATTGCTACTATTGTTACATTTTGTGTACTACTCATCACATTTAACTCTTATTTTGCCTTATTTTGAAGTCCATTTTAGTGAGCATGATTTTATTTTACCTTTGTTTAATTATCTATTAGTTTATGTGAGCGCGTGCTCAGAGTCTCTTCTTTTTTCTGGAGTAAAGTTTAATAATTTACATCCTTAATAATTTGGGATTACTGCATTTTCCAATCACAAAATTCCTAGAAGTGTGATGAGCTTTATATATGGAAAAATTATTTCATCCGCAAATGCATAACACTCATCACTTTCATAGGTATTTTTGTAATTAGAAGATGTAGTAACTCTATATTATTATGGATGTAAATTATTAAACTTTACCAAAAAAAAAAAAAAAAAAAAATAAGAGACTTTGGAAGTTAGAAATGTAATTTTACTACATTGTTCTCCAATTTTATCCAAGTGTAAGGTATTTTTGAACCACGAAAAACAAAGATCTCAAATAAAAAAAGCCCCTTAAATAGTACGGAAGAGACTTTGAAAGTTAGGAGCTACTTGTAAGGTGTTTTGAGCAATAGTTTTCAGTGTTTAAACAACACTAACCTCATTATGCGCGTGAGACTTCTTTTTAGCAAGCAAAAAAAAAAAAAACTGTATATTTATTTTATAAATATAATTTTTATTTTAACAATCTAATTTATAAGTAGATAAAGCAATTTAAAATTAACAGAGAGTTGTCCTATTTTTTAGGCCAAAAAAAAGTGTTTTTATTTATATATATAATTTTTATTTTGAAAATTTAATTTATAAGTGGATAAAAGCAATTTGAAAATCAATAAAAGAGTGACCTTATTTTTTAGGCAATATTTTAGTAGGAGTTAAGAGTTGTATTTTTACCAGATTATCTTTTAATTGTTCTACTTTAAGGAGTGTAAGGGTATTTTAGGACCATAAAAATAAGAAATCCAAACAGAGAAACCCTTAAATGATAGTATAGATTACAGTATTTTCATACATATTTTCACCCACACGTATTTTAAAAAATACAACAACATTATTAAAAACATCACCAAACAGCCCCTAAAAATGTAATTTTACTAAATTGTCCTCCAGTGAGGATCGCAAACAAGAAACCCCTTAAATAGTTTTTATAGATGAGAGACAACAGCGTACTAGATTTGGATCATAAAACGCACCGTTTCTTAGCGCATTGTAGCAGATCCGAAATAAAACCCTAGTAGCATCAGCGCAAACCTAGAACTTGGCCACACACACGCCTCTTTATAAGTAGCAGCAACCAACAAAGGAAGCTCAAACCTCAAAAGCCACAGCCATCTCTGTGAGCGTCTCTCATCTCATATGTGCCAGACTCTCCTCTCTATTTTTTTTCTCTTTCTCTTTCGCTTGAATTTTATGATTCGTCGTTTTCTGTTATACTATGTCTGTCTGCGTTTAGATTTATGCGTACTCAGGGGACTGTGACGATTTGTGATTTAGGTCTCGTTCGTCGTAATTGGCCAATAGGCCTTGCCGACCATCCTGATATATCACCACCCATATTCTGAGTCCCCCTTTTTATAACTAAATTTGTGTTTTCATTGTTTTGGGTGTTTGAATTGGCCAATGATTGGATATATTTTTAAAGACAAGCATATGTCTGAATCACTCTGTGTGGATCAACCTAATCTTCTCTATGAGGCCTTTGCTTTTGGGTTTTTTTTTTTTTTTTTTTTTTTAGTGGGTTTGCAATGAATTAAATATTTTTGTATCAAATTGTTTGTTTTAACTTTTGTGCTTTTCGAAGTTCAAACTGCCTGTGATGAGAACAAATGGTATTTGCGCAAAGTATGACAGTTTGTGATTACATTTACCTACTGCCTTCCTTCTGAGGTATGCGTATTTTTTATTATTGGTTGATTTNTTTTTTTTTTTTTTTTTTTTGTGTTCATGTATCTTATATGGGTCATGTGATGATTTAATACGCATAGTTCAGATGATAATCTGTGATTAACACATTGCATAGTCTTTCGCTCCTATCTGATGACCCATATCTATTTTTTGTTATATAGTACATTTTTTATTTTATTTGTAATTTTTTTAGGAATGATAAAATTTATAGTGTTTATTGGATCCATTTTATAAAATTTTGTATGAAAAAATTCCTGTTTCTTTTAATAGGAATTTTAACTTTTACTGGTTTATTTAATTATTGGAGTCAAGACTCCATTGATGTATTTCATTTCGCAGAGTCTAGGACACCATTGATGTATTTCATTTGGCTGAGTTGAGGACTTTAACATTAAAATTTGGTAGAGTCAAGGATTTTAATATTTAAATTTGGTCACAGACTTTAATATTTAAATTGGTGGTGGAAGACTGGAAGGACTGCAACTGCGTTAATTTATTTAAACTAGTCGGAAACTTGGTCTAAAGCTTTGCATAAAAAGTATAAATAAATTTTACTTGTCTCAAACTGAAATAACAAATACTACATGAAGACTCTAAAAAAACAAATTTGCAGTCGGGGCATAGGTCATAATACTTAAGAAAATAAGTGGACATAGGCTCTTCAGAAGGATTGGTTTGATTTGGCCTTTACCTCCAAAAAAGGCCATGGAACTCTTTGCAAAAAGGCATTCAAGCAGTCAATCTTTGAGGGGCATTGTCCCTATTGTGGCTAATGGCTATAGGTGGTTTACTGTCGACCAAAGAAATTATATTCGCTAAATTGAAAAGTTTTCATGATAATCTTAGTTTTGAGCTAGAAATTAATCCATGTCTTGCAAGTATCAAAAAAGGTTCTAGATCTTGAACGTGTATGGTGTATACAAACCTCAATTACCTGACAATGTAGGAGAGTTAATTCATCTGATTTATTTAGGCGAGTGGGCACCATCCCATCTTCAATTGGCAGATTACTGAACCTCCAAACTCTGGATCTGAAGCATACTAATATAATATCTCTTCCTAGTTCAATGCAGTGACTGCAGAAACTTAAGCACCTATACATAACCGGAAGTACAATTCGGCCTCAACTAGTTGGCATTTCCCTGCTGTATCTCCAAAGTTTGCAGAATCTCCAAACGTTGAAGGGGGAATTTATAGAAAATTACCCATATCTAGTCACTGGCCTGGACCAAGTTCTTAGGACTTAAAAAAGGCAATGACCTATACAAGGCTCTAGACGAGGGCTTAGGCGAGTTGGTCAACCTTAGAGAATTGGAGCTTGAACTTCAGCTTTTCCCGTCATAGCAAGAAAACATAGTAAAGCATGTTATGAAACTGAAGCACCTTCAATCTTTGCAGTTGACATCATATCCTATAGAGGTATCACGGGGGCATCTAAAGTTGGAGCCATTGTCAGGCCATGAAAATCTTTCCGAACTAGAGTTGTCAGGAGTTATAGATAATCCATCCATTATTGTAAACACAAATGGACTCCCACAAAATTTGACTCGCCTTACATTGGTCAACTTTGCACTTAGAAATGATCCAATGCCTGTTAAGTGTTTGGTTAATCAGAAAATGAATGGAAGGAAGGAAGAATGAACAGAGTGGAAGAAAAAGAAAGAATTGAAGTAAGGGGTTGACAGTTACTTTGAGGGTAACTGCCTCCAAGCAGAGGGATACAGATTAGAAGGAAATTGAGAGGGAAATTTGGTTAATTCTCAGCATCATCTTCATTTCCCAACACTTAGCATCTTTTATACAATTCATTACTTTTCCTGCCAAAACTAACAACCTAACTAACTGAATATGTAACAGACACCACAACTGCTACTAAATAACAGAGCACAACCACAACTGCTAATTATCATACACAGCACAGCCCTACTCAATTACAATGCTAATCACACAGTTCATTAACTAGTTTCCTAACAATGCTAGTGTTACAGAAGCTTCACAACCTTATATCACCGTATCTCAATGATTGGTCAACTCTGCACTTTGAGATGATCCAATGCCAGTGTTACAGAAGCTTCACAACCTTAGATCACTGTATCTCAATGATAGGTCTTACATAGGGAGTAGCATGGTTTGCTCCAAGGGAGGCTTTCCCCAGCTTCTTGTTTTGAAAATGCCATTTCTGTTCAATTTGGAAGAACTGATTCTGGAAGAACAAGCCTTGCAAAAGCTTGTGGAGTTAGAGATTGTATACTGTGATAGTC
>NW_027070441.1:0-2612 GCF_002906115.3 Quercus suber
TTTTGTGTTTTTTTTTTTTTTTTTTTAAATACTAATACCTAATATGATGATGTTTTAGTAAAAAAAAATTTAAATGGATACTTGGTAAAACGACACTGTATCCAAAGTTCCAAACATTTGAAAATTATTACAGGGGTCGGTTCGGCGAGGCGAGGCGAGGCTTCTGTTTTAGATTTGCTGCTCCGATGACTGCACCACACTGGAGTCGGAACTCCCTTCGCATTCCGATCACCGGCATCAACTCCGTTGGTCGGTTGTAGTGGCAGTGCGGGAAGGTCAGCACCGGTTGGTCTTGTCAGCTCCATTACTGGTTTGCATAGTCCTACTTAGAAGCTACTGTCGACAGTGGTGGTAGCGATCTTGAGTCAACCATGGTATCTGATTTGTGGGTTTGGAGAAAAAAGTTGCAAAGAGAAGTTTCGATTTGAGCTTTGAAACCATGTTGATACCGTTGTCCATGGGTTCCTTGCCAGTATCGTCATCCGTTAGTCTGCTGCTAGTATTGGTTTTTTTTTCCTCTCTCTCCCTCTCAATTGGTTTGGATAGTTTGCTTTATTTAAATGAAAAGCATGTGAGTTCCATTAGTCACTTAACTGACATTCTAACAAATGATTCTATTTGGCAAGTGCGTGTAATTCAAGAAGCAAATTAGCCAGAATAAAAGTTTAGGGAGTGTAATAGCTACTGCCTCAAAGATTAAGGGATCTCTTGGCATTTTTCCCAAATATATTTAACTAAGACTAATATAATCATCTCTTATGTAATACTATTTAACAAGGCTAACTAAATAGACCAAATTAAAATATGTTCATAATATACATTCAAAAAATTTAAATTCAAAAGTGTTATTCCATTACATATAGACCAAAATAATAATTTATTTCTCAATCATGTTTATCATATTCCATTATATTCCTTATATTTTAATAATATTTTTATTTATTATTTGTTTAGCATTCTAAATTCTTAGACTTACAACAATAATAAAAGAAAAAAAATATTTAATTATTTAATACCCTATTCACAGAAAGGAAAATTGCAAATGCGAGGTGGAGGCGATTCTTGGGAGAAAAGAAAATGGGGCCAGCGGCCCAGGCCCATTATTACATTAATATAGCTGAAGGTTCTAGGGCCAGTTGGTCCTAAACGTCGGAGCCCAAAATCAGACTCAGATTATTTCCTAGGGCTCAGTCCAATTCAAATCACTGTCTCTCTCTCTCTCTCACACACACACACACACACACACATTGCGCACAGATACTCTCTCTCTCTGAGCGACCATGCTTTCTGGGGACATACCTCCTAGTCAGACTATATACATTAAGAATCTGAACGAAAAGGTCAAGAAAGAAGGTAACCCTTTAAACTCTCTTTCGCTTCTTCTGCTAAACCCTTTGTTTGGTTCCCGAGAAACCTATATAAGAGGTAATTGTTACAAAAACGTAATATGAAAATGTAACATTTAACTTAACTGAACCGAATTTTAGTTTCTGATAGGTTTTTTGAGTGGAGCTGTGCAACTTCAGTTTTGTGTATTTAATTTTCCTGCACTTTCTAGGGAAGCAAACAGAGGATTAGTTGCTTCAGTAGTAGAGATTAATTATGATTTGATTTATAAATGAAGTTAAACTTATAGAATATGTTGATGGTGGAGACTTAAATATCTATGTGAGAGTGATCACGGGGGACTAGGGAGTACTTGAGTCGTAGAATTACTGTGAATCTTTTGGTGAGGAATACTGTGGCAATATTCATTTCTAAGGGAAAACTTAGGTACAATGTCTTAGGCATGGTACATTAGCTTTTATCATTTTCGAGGACAATTAAATTCGATGCAGCCATGAGTTTGAATTTAATTGGGAACCTAATGTACTGCATCTGAGATACTTTTATCATTTTCGAGGACAATTAAAGTCGATGAGGCCATGTGTTTGAATTTAATTGGAAAACCTAATGTACTGCATTTGAGGTACTGTAACTAAGTTTTGTACCATATCTATTTCAAGATTACTATTTTCTTTATTGTTGAGTTACGCGCCCATCCCATGGGTCTTGAGACCTTGACCTCACCATCCACCTTGCTCTTGCCATTGCCAGGGGAGGAGTTTCCATTTGAGTTAGAGCTCATTGGCATATCTAATTCAAGGTTGCTATTCTTTTTTCTTTTTTCTTTTTAATAAGCCCTTGTTTGAATATGCAAGACTTGTGAAATTTGTATGGTTAGTGAGAAGAATTTAAGGGAAGAAGAAATTTGGTTTGCATTAATGAAAATGTATAAGAAAACAAGAAAAATAATAGTCATTGAAGATTAAGATAAGTTAAAATGAACCCCCCAAATAATAGTGCATTTGACATGTAGTGGAAAATCAGTGACTGCTGTCCATTTCATTAATGGTGTATGTGATTAGTTAGAATAAAAAATTGTGTGAAGTAGCTGGTGCTAGTGGATTTATGGGCAGATATACTTCATGCTTAGAACCACATACATAGAATTTGATGGTTTGATTTGGCTATTGGACTAAGGGCAGTGTTGAAATAGGTGAACCGTGAGTTTTAGGTTTTATGATTTGAAATTGGAATATGCTTGATTCTTTTCCTTTTTTTTTGGGGGG
>NW_027070441.1:15468-23582 GCF_002906115.3 Quercus suber
ACCAAACCAAACCAAACCCATATCCTAAAATTCTAACTGTAACTGTAGGAACTGCAAAATCCAAAGAGTGATGAAAAAGCAGAAGAGCATTATTCTTAAAATGGACGAACCATTACCAATCTCAAACCCCTTTGACCTTTTAACTGAAGAGATAATCTTGGCTATTCTCGACTCTCTAAACGACGACGCGTTTGCCAAGAAGTCGTTTTCCTTAGTCTGCAAGTCGTTTTACTTCATCGAGTCTCGCCACCGCAAGACTCTCAGGCCTTTGAGCACCGACCTCGTACTAAGAACACTGAAGCGGTACCGTTTCGTGTCTGAGCTCGACCTCTCTCTCTGTCCTCGAGTTGACGACGCCGCGTTGACTCAGATAGCCTCGTCGAGAAGCTCTCTCCGCTCGATCAACCTGTCGAGGTCGAGGCTGTTCACGCACAACGGGTTGTCGAGTTTGGTGGCGAACTGTGCTGGGTTGGTGGAGATCGATTTGTCGAACCGGGCGGAGCTGACGGACACGGCGGCGGCGGCGATTGCGGAGGCGAAGAATCTCGAGAGGCTGAGTTTGGCGAGGTGTAAGATGATCACCGACATGGGGATTGGTTGTGTGGCGGTTGGGTGTAAAAAGTTGAGGTTCATTAACTTGAAATGGTGCCTTCGTGTCAGTGATTTGGGTGTCGGATTGATCGCTATGAAATGCAAGCAGATTCGGGCTATGGATCTTTCTTACGTACCGGTAAATCCTATTGTTTCCTTCTTCGTTTTTTGGTTTTTGTTTGGTGGCTGAGAAAGTTATGTTTTTTTTTTTTTTTGGTTGCTGTTGTTAGTGTTGATTGGTTTGTTTGATTCAATTCATCTTAGAGTGTTTACTTCTTTGCTTTATTGAGTTGGTTTGGACATGTTTTTTTTTTTGGTCTGCGTTTGAGGAATTATATGTCTGTGTTTATTGGTCAGTTTGGCAAATATGATGTCATTATATTTGAAAAGAAAAAAGATTGTCTTGTTGTGGACTAACAAAAATGGATATTTGCTAGTTTGAAAGGTGGATGGTGTGTATTCAGAGTGATATATGAGATTGAGATTTAAATCCTGATTAAGATTGAAACCATGTTCACCTTTGGATTTGTAGGACTGTAATATTTAATTTGAACCATGAAATGAATCCATTTCAAACAGAGAGGATATTAGTCTGTTGATTTTCGGGTGTGCTGGTGTTGTTGCTATTCGATCGATTGAATTTTTGTATCTCAGTGGGATTTTATGAGGTTTACTTTCCTCTGTGAGATTGGTCCTTCATAATCAGAGTGGAAATATGGGTTTCTTTGAAAGTGGTCTTAGAAGATTAATGTAATCTAGTGTACGGAAGATTGGATTACGATGAGATTAACTTGTTACTGTGGATGATTATTCTAAATAAAATGATAGGTTTACCTAAAGTTATTAATTTCTTTCTTTGGTGAATCTTAGATAGTGGGTGTTTCTTTTGCATTGGTGGCATCAATGATAGTTGACCAATCATTAGTCAAAAAGTTGCGGGTTACAAAAAGCCAGCATCTTAGCATATTAAGCCAATCTCAAGTGCTTAAATATTTTGTATTTATTAGTTTATTTTATGGTTGATTAGGCTATCTTACTTGTCCAGCTATGTTTTTGTTGATCTAGATTGAATTTTTCGGTGCCACATGGAAGTAGAAGCTGTTGCTGCAGATCATGAACATAATGAGTGATTCAGTCATGAGACAAGATTTATTGCTCAATGCATAATTTATCTTGTTTCATAAATTCAAAGTCTCTTTTAATTCAAATGCATGCACTCATTAAGCAATTGATATTCTTTAAATACATGTCAGGCAGTTATTTAAAAAGAAAAAAGAAAAACGAAATTTATACCCTTATGCACTGCAGATCACTGAGAAATGTCTTCCACCAATCCTGGAACTGGAGCATCTAGAAGATTTGGTTCTTGAGGGATGCCCAGGTATTGATGATGCTGGCCTTGCAACCCTTAAACACAGTTCCAAGTCGCTAAAGGTACATTTTATTTTTATTTTTTCATAATCGTAATACTTATTTTTAGCTCTTTGAAGATTTATAGATTTTTTTGGCATGCCTGTCTTTTTTTGTACAACTTTTATGGTAAATGCCCATAATATACGCATTTAATAGGTTGAACTGTCAGGATCCAGTCCATAATAGGAGCTACATAACATCTCTTAACTGCTGTGTCAAACTTATTGGTTTAGCTTTGCTTCAATTCAATGTTATTGGCGGTGACCTTTATCCAATTTTTCATTTTTCACAGACACTTAATATGTCAAATTGTCAGAATGTCAGTCATGTGGGTTTGTCTTCTCTGACATATGGTGCTGAGTACCTGCAACATCTTTTTCTAGCATACAGTCTTTCTGTAAGTCCGTAAAATATTTATGGTAATTTCCTTACCAAAAGTTTGATATATATTCCTTCTAATAATTCTTTAAATCTTTAATTGATTCAGGTGACTTCTGATCTAGCAAAATGTCTGCATAATATTTCCGGGTTGCAGTCTATTAAATTAGATGGTTGTTCAGTTACAACTTCTGGGATGAAAGCCATTGGAAATTGGCTTGCGTCACTTAAGGAGCTGGGCTTAAGTAAATGCTTGGGAGTAACTGATGAATGCCTATCCTTCCTTGTGCAAACACACAAAGAACTGAGGAAGTTAGACATAACATGCTGTCGCAAGATAACATATGCCTCTATAGATAGCATAACAAATTCATGCACCTCCCTCACTGCTCTAAGGATGGAGTCCTGTAGTTTGGTTTCAAAGGATGCTTTTGTGCTGATTGGACAGCGTTGCCGATTCTTGGAGGAATTGGATGTCACAGATAATGAAATTGACAATGAAGGTTTCACCATGGGCCTTAGCTGTCCTTTTTATAAATTTTACTATCAGCAGATGATTAAAGCTTCTTTTTTGCAGGTTTGAAGTCCATCTCAAGATGTTCCAAACTTCTCACCTTAAAGCTTGGAATTTGCTCGAACATAACCAATGATGGGCTTACCCATGTTGCAAATGGTTGTTCCAAGCTCAAAGAGCTAGATTTGTACAGGTTTGCAACATTTAAACTCTTTAGTGTTTACAGATTCCTTTCAAATTATAGAGCTTAGAATAAACCAAAAATGGGGTACCCTAAGCTTTCTTGGTCCCCTTCATTGATGCTTCAGAACATGGTGTTATTTCATTCCAGTATTTGAAAGTCCATTTCATAGATTTGTTTTCATCATAATGCTAGATCGAGCTATGTATAAGTTAAACATTATTCTTAATAAGGTAATCTTTGTTTCTTCTCTTCTAGATCCTCTGGAATAACTGACGAGGGCATAACAGCAATTGCTCATGGCTGTCCTGCACTGGAGATGATTAACATTGCTTACAACGATAAAATTACAGATACTTCATTAATATCCTTGTCAAAATGCATGCTGTTAAAAGCAATTGAGATTCGAGGATGTCATTCTGTGTCGTCAGTGGGTCTATCAGCCATTGTTATGGAATGTAGGCAACTTATGGTGCTGGACATAAAGAAGTGCACCAACATTAATGATAATGGAATGATTCCAGTTGCTCAATTTTCCAAAAACCTTAAACAGGTACAATCCGTTTCCTTTCTCTAGTTGTCAGGGACATTGGACTGCGTTTGCAAACTAATATTAGGGGCTCATTTTTTATTTATTTTTTTATTTTACTGCAGATAAACTTGTCATATTGTTCAGTTACAGATGTTGGGCTCTTAGCTCTAGCCAGCATAAAGCGACTGCAGTGCATGACTATCTTGCACTTGTCAGGGTTGACTCCTAATGGTCTGGCTGCTGCCCTGTTAGCCTGTCGAGGACTAACAAAAGTGAAGCTCCACACATCCTTTAAACCGTTACTTCCTCAATCTCTCTTTGAATATATGGAAGCCCGAGGCTGTGTGCTTCACTGGAGGGACAAAGCATTCCGGGTACTTATTTTCTTTGCCTTTTAGGGCACATCAACTACATATTGCCTAGTGAATTTCAGTTGTCAAGAAATAAGATTCCCCTGATGCTTGGAATCCATGTCTATTTTCAAACGGATTCCCATATATTAAAACACCATTGGTGAAATGCATGCCATCCTGGAGAAAGCAAACTGTTGTATGCTGAGTCAGATAAAACTCATTGTTTGACTGTCATGTAGAAATAGAAAGATTAATGTAGACTTGGGTTATAAACTTAGTAATTGAAGTAGCTGTTATATCATGGTACTCAAATTCGACTTGTATTGTTGACAGGTGTAAATGGATCCAAAAAGATGGGAGATTGCATTATGGAAGAAGTCATGAAGCTGCATAATTTGGGAAGAAAGATAGATTCCTTTATTGGTGTGTGCACCTGCGCGAAGTGCTTGCAGTGTGAACTCTAGAATGTTTAATGTAATGTAATGGATGTTGCACAGATGCACTGCTGAAATTTTCCAGTCAAGTTTAAATCAACCAAATTTGACCTTTCTGTTGTCTTTTTTTATGTTGTCATTGAAAAGGTGTCGGTTGATTTGAATCAACCAAATTAAACAGTTGCAACTGGCCCTAGTTCCCAATGGTCTAGTGATGGCAAAATGTCCCCACCATGTCCTAATCTGATCAGCAGTGTTCCACCTTGTGTGGGTTTTCTGTCTCAAAGAGGACGGAATAATGACAGGTTATGCTTATCTCACTCTGCTTGACTCCATATACATAATTTATTTCTATGCATTTGACTCTAGTTTAAAAAACTAATTTATTTTACCATTTAAATTGTTTGTGCTACTATTTATGGCATTGTTGCACTTTTTGGTATTATTTATGGGTTTCACTGTACTATTTCAGCCAACTTTTATCTTTATCTATATTATTTTTAGCAAAAAAATTTCAGTTTCAGCGAAATAAATATATCTCAAACAGACCTATATGTATCTATTTATCTTATTATTGATGATTGAGAGGTTGAGCCTTGGTTTGATGACAAGTGTTTTTATCAAAAGGGATAGGTCACAGATTTAAGCATGGAAATCAGCCCCTTATAAAAATTAAAAAAAAAAAAAATCAGTTCTAATCTCTTACGTATTGATCTGAGTGTCACTCCATTAAAAATGATAAAAAAAATGTCTCCAACCTCATCTTGACTAGACCTTCCTGCCCTAGAATGGGGCAGTCACAATCCGGATTCATTGCCATGACTACAGGAGTCCAGCCCATATTTTTAGCTTTTTGGGTAAACCCAAAACAAGCCAAGCCGAGTCAAGGTGGGCAAGAGCTCTGACCATAAAAGGAAAAGTTATGTAATTAGCTCCTTTTGGGCTTTCATGATAACAACTATGAAGAAAGGTTCAGGCTTGGGCCATTGGCTCAGCTCAGGTTAGGTGTGAAAAACTGAACTTTCTCCAGGCTTGGGCCATTAGCTCAGCTCAGTTTAGGTGTGAAAAACTGAAATGGCTTGATATGAGCTGAGTCAAATGGTCACTCCTCCTCATCTCCCAAAAGCAGATAAGATTAAATTAATTAAGTTTGAAATCCCAGGCACTGTAAGGAAACTGGAACAAATGCAAAGAAAAACTGGGAAATTTTTATTCAACATCCATATCATTGGCTGCATATCCCATTCGAGATTTTTGACTTTGATTGCCTACAAATTATTATTATTTTTTTTGGGTCAACGTGACTCATGGACATCACAGCTCGGTGTAAAGAAATTTTCACTCCAGACCTTTTAGGACTCTTTGGGCTATTGCAAAAGTTATTAATGTGGCATTCATGCATGAATCTTGACCCCTTTTTTTTTTGGGTGTAATCATGTCTATATCTAAAATCAAAATTCCACAAAGATTCGATATCTTATTACATTATCCAATTTCGTGCAACCAAATGCCACTTCATGTTCTTTGTATTTTCCCCTTTTATTGTAGAAAAGCAAGCACCTTCATTCTAAACGTGAGTGAATAGTACTTCCAAGAATCCAAGGTGATTAAGCTCATAAGGCTTGCATAAAAATGATTCACACAACTATGATGATTTTAGTCAAGTCACACTCATGGGGCTTTTGAAATGGCCAACCAAGCTGCTAAGGCATCATTTTGAAAAAGTGTGGGTCTTCACCAACAAACAATCGAAAACATATAAAATAATTGAGTAATTGAAACTTCTTGCTACAGTTTTACTTATTTCTTTCCTTTTGTTAAAAGATGAAAACATTATAATTGAGTAGAAACAAATATGAAAGGGGCTGCTCCACATTGAAGGCTCACAAAGTCACCACCTTTAAAAAAAATTGTGACCATCATAAATTTATTTAGGCCCAACAAAATAAAACTTTGGTTTCCTTAACAATATATTAGACGCTTTCCAAAAAAAAAAAAAAAAAGGCTCAAGCAAAATTTTATTGAATTAAAAGTTAAAAAAGATATACCTTGTAATATTAATAATGAGATTATTATATAACGATTTCACAATATAAAAACTTATATATGAAAATTGTAACACTTTATGTATTTACGTGTTTTTTTTTTTTTTTGTCAATACATGAAATTCTATTTTTATTATATTTTGTATAATTGAAATTTCTTATTAATATTAATAATCACCTTGAAATTTTTTTTTTCTTGGAGGTGCTACAGAATATGATTACAATGCGATATCAAAGAGACGAAGATGAGTTGTAATGCTGATAAAAGCAAATCAACCCTTGCCAAACTCAAAGAAAGAAAGAAAGAAAGATTAAGGATGAGTGAAAAAAAAGAAACTGAGAAAATGAGAATCATAGTCCAAAAGTTTTGAGAGTCTGAAAATGTGAAACAAATAAAAGCCAAACTTAAATGAGAAAAACGCTTAGGTATAATGCTTCTCTTCTGGATTTTCCAGAATTTGAATGCTCAAAAGGTAACCAACTTTTTATTTTAAATTTATTGTTGCAAATTATTAGAGAAAAGCCTCAAGAAATCACTTTGGACTTTTTGCTGGGGATGGAGAACTCATAAAGGACATACTAAGCTCTGTTTTCTTTTTCTTTTTTAATTGGATATATACGAATAGCTTTTTCACAATGAGGATTCATACGCCAGTTCTGGCTAACACAAAGAATGGCACTTTTCACACTATGAGTCTGATAGGTCTTCTAGAAACACTATACTTGCCTAATACACATGCTGATGCCAGGTTCACATCAAAATATTAAAAGCTGAAAAAGATAGACATAAACTTAAAAATATCAAAATATTATGAAAAAGGCCAGCGCATTCAGACTCAAATGAAATATTAACTACTTATAAAAAAAGAAAAAAGAAAAAATAAATATTAACTAAATCTAAGCCAAAAATCCCACTTTTTTCTATTTTGACTAATTCATTATTCACACGTCTTCACAAGTGTCTTACTCTATCTCTATTTCATTTAAGATTAAATTACACTTTTGACTGTGGTTGTTTTCACTTGGTCCTTTATATTTTAAATTTTTTACTTTACTTTTATATTTTAGACTTTTTATTTTACGCTTTTCATGTTTGATTTTGTTACTTATATGAAGCTCTCTTTTAGAGACTTAAATTTTGGTCCTTATCTTCACATTCTACAAACACTTGTATTTGTGGAGTGAGTATCACATTAATAATATGCGATGGTATCATCTAAAGTAATTAATCTAACTATTATAATATATTTTTCTACTCACAACAATTTTTTTTTTTTTTTTTTACATTTCACAACATTTTAGAATTAGTATTATATGAAATAGTTAAACTTAAATCACACTTAACAGCGAATGGTAAGACCAATATGAAAATGGCATTAAATATAAAAGGTTAAATAAATTATAAAATGTAAATGAATAAAATGAAATTAACTCCAAACTATGCGCCAAAAGTGTACTATAATATTCATTTAAATATTCTTTAGCTATATTCTAGCTATAAAATATTATCTTAAAAAAAAGAGAAGCGTGGGCCTGATGTGAATGCATCCAGAAGCAACATCTGGAATCTGGACTATAGTTGATAAAACATGCTTAAGCTCTAGAAGAATTTTAAGACTTAATACTCGGTCTAGTTCACATTTTATATCCTCCTGTAGTGACCTATAGATATG